>NW_017671134.1:174663-182263 GCF_001879085.1 Nicotiana attenuata
GGAGAGAGATGTCAGAGGAGATTTGTTAGATGTTGTTAAAGGGATTTTATCGATATTTCTATTCTTTATCACCCGGCATAGGCCAATGTGGTAGCGGATGCCCTTGAGTCGCCGGGCGGAGAGTTTTGGGGAGTTTGGCATACTTACCAGCTTCAGAGAGGCCTATGCGCGATGGATGGTTCAGGCCTTAGCCAGCCAGTTGTGAGATTGGAAGTCTTTCGGAAGCCCAGTCGCGGTTTCTAGCCTGTGTGGTTTCCGCCGGTCCTTCCCTATTTGACAGTATCAGGGTGCGACGAGTGAAATGATGACCCCCATTTGCTTGTCCTTCGAAGGAAGGGTCCAGCGTGGGTTGATGCCAGAGATGTGACCATTGGAGATGATGGAGTAAGAGAATGCAGGGACCGGACTTGGTGTGCCGCATGTTGATGGCCGTCTTGAGAGGTTTGGATTCTAGCAGAGGCCCATAGTTTCGCGGTATTAGTCCATCCATCCGGGTGCCGAAGCGAAGATGTATCAGGACCTGAGCAAGCACTACTGGTGGAGGCAGATGAGATGAAGGATATAAGTTGGGTTATGTGTCTAGATGCCTCAACTGCAGCAGTGAAAGTATGACATACCAGCGCCTCGGGTGGGTTGCTCGGAAAGATAGAGATTCCGGAGTGGAACATGGGAAGCGCATCACCATAAATTTTGTATCTGGACTTCCACGGACCTTGAAGAAGTTTGACTTCCATTTGGGTTATTTGTGGACCGGCTGACCAAGTTCGCTCATTTCATTCCTGTGATGTACCACTTATTCCATTGGAGCGGTTGGGGAGATTTATATCAGGGAGATTCGTCCGTTTTGCATGGTATTGCCAGTTTCTATCATTTCACAGACAAGGTACTCAAGTTTACACCTGAGCGGTTCTGGGAGAGTTGTGCAAGCAGGAGTTTAGGCACTCGTGGTGGGAGTTTGAGCACAGCATTTCACCCCCGAGATCGGACGGACAGTCCGAGCGACTATTCAGATTCTTGAGGCATGCCGCGTGCGTGATGTGATGGAGTTTTGGAGGGTATGGGATCAATTTCTTGCCATTGGCGGAGCTTGCCTTATAACAATCAGATTATCAAGTTCCAGCATTCAGATGGCGCCGTAATGAGGCTTTATTATTTGGCTAGGAAGGTGATAGATCTCGCGGTGGGTTTTGGTTTGAGCCGGGTAGGCCAGGCTATTGGGTACAGAGATGGTTCAGGAATGCATTGGAGAAGGGTTCAAGAGTGATTCAGGAACAGACTCCGTACAGCCCAGTCTAGACAGAAAGAGTATAAACGCGGACAGGAGGTTCCGTAGATGTTTCAATATATTGGTTTGGTAAGCGGGTTCTGCTTCGGGTCTCCGGCCTATGAAGGGCGTCATGAGGTTTGGAAAGAAAGGGAAGCTGAGTCTGAGGTTTTATTGTTTTGCGCTTTTTGAGATCTTGAGGCGAGTTGGGGAGGTTGCCTAATGAAGCTTGCCTGACCTCCCAGCTGGCTGGAGTTCATCCGGTATTTCATGGTTTCGATGCTCCGGAGGTATCACGGTGATACCGTCGCACGTGTTGGATTTTCAGTTCAGTCCAGTTGGACAAGGAATCCTATCCTATGTTGAGGAGCCAGTGGCTATTTTTCGGACAGGCAGATCAAGGAAGTTGAGGTCAAGAACATAGCTTCCAGTGAAGGTTCAAATGGCGGGGTCAGCCGGGCCGAGGAGGCGACTTTTTGGGGAAGACCGAGCAGGATAATGCCTAGCCAGTACTCTCATCATTTTCACTTTCTTCATGAGGTATGTTCTGCTTATGCTCGTTCGAAGGACGAACTAATATTTAAAGTGTAGAGGATGTAACGACCGCGGCCCGTCGTTTTTTGGAATTTACCGCCCCGCGAATCCCCGCATTAACTGCTTCCCCTAAAGTTCATTTCAAGCTATTTTTTGGTTTCGCCGGGACGTTCGGAGTTGTGGATCGGAAGTGTTTTGGCGACACTTAGATCCCTAAAATGAGAGCTTAAGAATTGAAAAATGGTCCGTAATCGCGTATAAAACAAAAGATAAAAATAAGAAAAAAAGAGAAAACATTACAAAAAAAAACAGTGTGAATGAAGAACCTCGGAATGGAATCCGAGGTTCCGTTAGCCCATTAGGTGATTTCGAGGTTGGGAGCGTGTTCCGGGATGTATTTTGGAGGCTCGTAGCTCCATTAGGCTTGAAATGGCCGAAGTTTGAATTTTTTTTGAAGTTTCCCGGTCCGATAGTGAATTTTTGATCCGCAGGGTCGGATTGGAATTCCCGGAAGTTGCACTAGCTTCCGTCATGGTCATTTGGGATGTTTGTGTGCAAAATTCCAGGTCCATATCGGGCGAGTTTGATTTGGTTTTTGAATCGAAAGTGTTGTTTTGTTGGAATTTGAAGTTTCTTAGGCTTGAAATGCTTTGATTAATATGTGTGTTTCCGGCGTTGTTTTAGGTGGTTTAGGATTTGTACACAGTTTGAATGATGTTTTTTATGGGATATGTTCCGTAGGCTTGGTTGAGGTCCCGGGGGCCCTCCGAGTGTGTTTGCGGATGCTCATCCGAGAAATTTGAAGTTTGGAAATGTTGCAGAAAGGTTGCAGGTCTTGAATTCCTTCTTCGCGTTAGCGAAAGAAGGCACCGCGTTCGCAGTAAGTACTAGCCATCCTTCATCGCGTTCGTGGCACTCTCACGCGTTCGTGAGTAGTGTAGTCTGGAAGGAGGGGGGCCCGTTCCTCTTCGCCGTTCGCATAAGATCACACCGCGTCCGCGTAAGCTTCCACTATTTCCTCTATCGCGTTCGCGTAAGCCTTGTCTGCGTTCGCTGTAGTTTCTTGATCCCCGGCCTTGCGTTAGCGCTCCTCCCTTCCGTGAATCGCGAAGTGGCATTTTTGGCCCTGAATTTTCCTTCTTCGCGGAACGCGTGCTCCTATCGCGTTCCGCGATGCTTTAGACTCACTGAACAGTACTTAACATTTCAAAAACAGAGTTTTGCCATTTTTTATCAAACTAAAGGTTTGGAGGGCTCGGATTTGGGAGGCAATTTCAAGGGTTTTTTTTTCAAGGAAAATCACGGGTTAACGATCTCCTACTCTACTATGACTTAAAACCCATTAATCTTATCGGGCAAAAATTCACCCTTTAATTTCGTGTTTTTGAATCGGAAGTGGGTAAACCTTCTTTTAGACCTAACCTATGGGTTTTGAAGGGGTCATTTGAACCTCCGATTTGGGATGAAAAAGATTTTTATATGGTTTAGACTCGTGAGAGTACGAGGGTTCTGAAAACGTAAAAAATTATTCGATTCCGAGACGATGGCTGGAGGGGAAACTTTTGGTCATTTTTACATATTTTCGCGCCCTAAGCTCCTAATTTAATAGTGGAATCAATTGTTGCAAATATTATTTACGATATGTAATTGAATTGGAGTCGGATACGTCGTGGCAAAAGGCGCCCCTCGGGTTTTTTTTTTCTATTGATATCTGAGCCGGTTCGAGGTAAGTGCTTGTCATAAACTTTTTCTTTTTGTGTGGTGGACCTTTCCCCTAGGATTTGTTATTTGTTGATTGAGTGCCTTGTACGTGAGGTGACGGGCGTGTACTTGAGCCAATTGTTGGAAAAACCCGGTTTTTTCTTAAGATATTAGATTGAGTTCCTTCCAATATTTGCTTTATTCCTACTTGAAATTATAACTTGTGCTAGATTAGGAAAAGCATGTTTTAGTTGATTTAACTTGCCTAATTGCTTAAGCTGCCTCAAACTGTACTAACGTGAAGCAAGCTAGGTCAGTACTGATCTGTACTTGTTCTTTTTGTACTTCGTTTTCCGTTACCTTCTGTTTGTGACTTACCATTTTACATTGGGAGACTACGGATGTGTAATTCCGGTAGCTTCCCCCCCCCCTTGTTTGTATTAAACTTTACCTTGGGACTACGGGTTCGATTCCCGGTAGATCCCCCCTGCACTTTTACTTTGGGACTGCGGGTTAGATTCCCGATAGATCCCCCTGCACATTGATAGTTGGACTACGGGACGGTATCCCGGGAGATCCTTCGGATATACACATATGATGGACTACGGGACGGTATCCCGGGAGATCCACTGGACAGTTGAGAGAAGGACTACAGGACGGTATCCTGGGAGATCCTCATTGTTACCATTGGTGTTGAGCTGTACTTATTCTGTGGTTGTTCCGTTCTTGTGTATTTGCTATTGCCTTGCCCCATCAAAGAACATTTTCCAAGCATTGGTATCTTCAGAGATTGCTTCTATTGAATTTACCTCTTCATCTGGGAAGTAAGTGCTCAACGGTTGGTATTCCTCGTCAACCGGATTCTCATCCAAATAGTCCGCCAACGCCTGGGCTTTCATCGCCGTGCGAGTGACAATATCTATGTCAAATTCAGTGAGCAGAATCTGCCATTTCGCTAATCTCCCTGTGGGCATCGGTTTCTAGAATATGTATTTCAAATGATCCAACCTGGTTATGAGGTAGGTGGTGTGAGCTTGAAGATAATGTCTTAGCTTTTGAGCAACCCAAGTCAAAGCACAGCAGGTCCTTTCCAACAGAGTATATTTAACTTCATAACTTGTGAACTTCTTGCTCAAGTAGTAAATTGCCTATTCTTTCTTCCCAGTTACATCATGTTGCCCGAGGACACAGCCGAAAGAATTTTCTAAGACTGTCAGATACAAGAAAAGAGGCCTCCCTGGCTCTGGTGGGACCAAGACTGGCGGATTCGACAGATATTCTTTGATCTTATCGAAAGCTTCTTGACACTCATCCGTCCACTTGACTGCGGCATCTTTCTTCAATAACTTGAATATGGGCTCACATGTGGAAGTCAATTGAGCAATGAACCAGCTGATATAGTTTAATCTGCCCAACAGGCTCATCACATCTTTCTTGGTTCTCGGAGGAGGCAAATCCCGAATAGACTTTATCTTTGGTGGGTCTAACTCGATACCTCTCCTACTAACTATGAAGCCCAAAAGTTTGCCGAATGGGACTCCAAACGCACACTTGGCTGGGTTCAGCTTCAGATCATACTTGCCAACCGCTCGAAGAATTTTCTCAAGTCTCGAGCGTGATCGGGACTTGATGATTACGTCGTCAACATATACTTCTATCTCCTGATGCATCATATCATGGAAAATGGTGGTCATGGCCCTCATGTAGGTTGCCCCAGCATTCTTCAGACCGAACGGCATGACTCTGTAACAGTATGTACCCCAAGGTGTGGTAAAAGCTATCTTTTCAGCATCTTCTTCATCCATCAACACCTGGTGATATCCTGCGTAACAGTCTATGAAGGATTGTATCTCATGCTTGGTGCAGTTATCAACAAGGATGTGGATGTTGGGCAAAGGGAAATTGTCTTTGGGACTTGCCTTGTTCAAATCTCTGTAATCCACACACACCCGAGTCTTTCCATCTTTCTTTGGAACTGGGACTACATTAGCCAACCATGTAGTGTACCGGACCACTCGGATTACCCCTGCTTTCAGCTGTTTCGTGATTTCATCTTTGATCTTATCACTGATGTCAGTTTTAAACTTTCTCTGCTTTTGCTGGATCGGAAGGCAATCGGGGTAGGTTGGCAACTTATGAACCACTAAATCAACACTCAGCCCTGGCATGTCGTCATATGACCAAGCAAACACATCTTTAAACTCAAACAAGAGTTGGATTATTGCATCCCGAGTTTTCCCATCCGTGTGAATGCTTATTTTGGTTTCCCGGATTTCTTCGGAAGTTCCCAAGTTAACCGGCTCAGTATCATTCAAGTTTGGCTTAGGTTTATTCTCAAATTGTTCCAGTTCTCGATTTATTTCCCTAAAAGCCTCTTCTTCATCATATTCCGATTCTTGGTTCATTATTTCACAATTAGACAACGTGTTTGGATCTGGGCATGAAGTCCGCAAGCATGTCATGTTATTTAAAGCCGCATTATTAGAACTAAAAAGAAGAAAGAAAAGAGGAAAAAATAGGCAAATCAGAAGAATAAAGAGAAAAATGAATGATGAAATATTGATTTCATTTCTTGGAATTTGAAGATAATAGGTTTTACATTTGGAAATGAAAAGACAGGAAACTAAAGAAAAACATCCGAGTTACACCCTGGAATAACTCGCGATGCAGAAAAAGTGGCAGGACAGGTCTACCGGGACTCCCGCCTGATTGGGAATGGCGTAGCCTTCCAATTCTGCAGCTTGGCGTTTGGTCCCATATACAGCATCTCAGCGGTGCTAGAGCCCTCTCCTGGCTGAACCATGTGGGTTTCGTATAATATCTTTCTCATTGCCCCACATATCTCTTCAATCTCTTCGGCCGTAAAGGCCTCATCCTCTTCTTCTTTATTGTATTTTGGCTTAACAAAGGTCTCGTACAGATGTGGCAGTGGCTGTGGCAAGACCCATCACTCCTTCTTTCTCTCATCCGCCCACTCTACATCATCTGGGGTGGGGTGAAAACCTATCCCGAAGAACTTTTAAGTTGTAGGCAGGGTCACTGGTTCAGATATTCCTTGCAGAGCTTTTCCAAGTCCCTTCCCTGGCTTGAAACTATGTCTGATAATTAGCTTGGCCACCATAATCGAGGCATTAGATAGGAAGGGTTGAGGGCAAGGATTTCCTTCTTCATGCTGATCCGCCACCACAATTTCGAATGCTTGGTAAACTATGTGTTCACTGCCTTCCCTCGCTTCTAGGCATAGGACAGATGGGTCCCGATAGATTGACTGTTCATCCTCTCCATGAACCACAATCTCCTGATCCTCGTGTTCAAATTTTACCATTTGATGGAGGGTAGAGGGTACAGCTCCTGCAGCATGGATCCAAGGCCTTCCCAGAAGAAAATTGCAGGACGTGTCCATGTGTAGCACTTGGAAAGTCACCTCGAAGTCCACCGGGCCAATGGTCAAGATTGGGTCAATTTCTCCAATGGTGTCTCTTTTGATACCGTCAAAGGCTCTCACAAAGACATTGTTGGGACGAATCCTTCCAGTCCCGATTTCCATACGCTGTAGTGTGGAGAGTGGGCAAATGTCCACCCCAGAACCTCCGTCTACCATGATCCTCTTCACATAATATCCCTCACATTTGACGGTTAAGTGCAAGGCCTTGTTGTGAGCAGCTCCTTCTGGAGGCAAGTCGTTTTTGCTGAATGAAATCTGATTGACGGCGAAAAATCTTTCTGCCATTCTTTCCAATTGTTCCACCGAAGTTTCAGCAGGCACGTATGCTTCATTTAGGGTCTTCATTAAAACCTTTTGGTGCTCAGGGGATTTCATCAGCAATGACAGCAAGGATTCTTGTTCAGGGTACTTTCGCAATTGATCAACCACCTCATAGTCGGCCATCTTCATTTTCTGAAAGAAAGCTTCCGCTTCCTCGGCACTTACAGGTTTTTTGGATGGGAAACGCCTTCTGGTGGCGTTGTTCACTTCTTCTAGGTTGGAGTATTTCTCAACGGGGTGATTTTCTGGAAGTTCCCCCGAGATTTCTTACCCTTATACGTAACCACTATTTACTGGTAATTCCAAGGTCACCGCGGTCAGGATTGGTCATAGGC
>NW_017671134.1:182963-207456 GCF_001879085.1 Nicotiana attenuata
AGTACCATCACAACACGAAGCTGAGACCCCGCTCACATCATAGAAATAGAACACATGAATCTACCCCGAAAGGTCATATTTCCACATAGCCTCGCTACAATGCGCGATCCCATCCAAACACTGTTACACATGAAACACCTCAAGTCACTATGCTCAATAATCGACAGCCACGCACAATTTGATGTCTGGAACCAAAGCAAATCACTACACCCACGGTGCAACAAATAACATATGCCACGCAACTCGATAGGGAACAACCGATACGCCATTCACCAAGCATCGCTCAATTACTCTTCCCGCTCGAATTCCACTAAGAGACCCCAATTGAACCGCACCATATGTGCCTATAACCAACAAATCCTAGCATCTCGCAACACAGAAAGGTAACTCATAGATCTCCCCAGATCACTGATAAGCTCAACAACGGTCGAATCAATGCCTCCCTTAACAATGCCATTCGGAGCCAACCAAGCCAACTCAAGATAGAACACTCACTCACAAGACCCCAAATAAGAAAGGCAATCCTTCTCAGCGGTCCCCTAGGTCTTTGAAATATAAAAATCCCCAATAGGACATAATCCGGCGAACATCGCCACTCAATCCGTGGCATTTCCAGACATAGCCATCCGCGCCATCTTATCGCAATAGTCCAAAATAACACAACATGGAACAACCAGTCCACACGCCAATATCATATCCAAAACCTAACATACCAAGCAAAGAAAGATCCACTCGGGCCTCCAAATCTCGGTAGTCACTAAACAGTGCTGATACCCACGATCTACAATCACAACACAGCCTGAATATGAGAACTTCCGTCTCCACGTCCATACGGCACATGAATCACCATATCCTATCCCAATTTCGCCGTCCGAATATATGCCACACCTCTAATACCCAATCATTCCACGTTAGATACTCTCAAATTTCCCTGTGCCCCCACACAAACCTGAACATCACCAGTCGATCTAAAAGAAGGTGCCGCAATACTACCGAAGTGCTATCAACTTAATCACATTACCCCTTTTCTGAAACCTATACTCTCATCAAATCACTTCCAAATAACAATACCATTTCCTTAATCATCTGAGGCCACCCGCTGCCTAAGAGTGTTATGAACTTCCTTTCAGAACTGAACTGAACCTCATACATGCAAATCTCGATCCTCCACAACATACCGCATATACCACACATCCAAGGATAAAAGGAAAACTTTTATCTCCCTTCCAAGCCACAGACATCTACGCACTCAATTAGCCAAGAACTTCCATTGATCCCATCTAGAAGAAAAATTATTACACATCCCATACCTCTCATATTCGTAGAAAATGCACCGCTCCAGCCACGGTAGAAATCAACAAGAACTCTCTCAATTTCGTTTGCACAAATTAAACTGCCAGGAGTGAATCCTTCTAACTAGACCAAGCTAAGCAAGCCATCAAAGCCCATGAGCATTGCTGCGAAATGCCTGTACGAACTCATTACCTTGAACACACACAAAGATTTAATCATATCCTTACCATACCGATCCGATCTACTATCAAGCTACTCCATCTATCTAAATTCCTTTCTGATTCATTTTCAACTTGATGCTCGCTCTTGCTGTAGTACCACATTCTCTCAACCCAGGCTCACTACCCGAGACCCAAGTACAAGACCACATTGTCTATGACCCATAAGCCGCTGAATACTCTCTCAAATATTCCCAGAAACACCACATTCCAAAATACTTTACTCTGAAGAACTTCCTGCGAATCTGAATTCGTTACCTTTACCTTCCAGGTACTGATACATAGGATCCCATAATTAACATAAAATTACCACAAGTCTGAACCTCTTCCAATGAAAACTCAGTTTCTAACCATGCATGAAACTTTAAAATACCCGATTGTTTCCTGCAGAATCTTGAACACATTGGAACCATTCTCAAAAGTCATTCACTCTTACTCAAACTACAAATTACCTGACCTAACGAACAGAACCACCCGTGCCTCATTGGCACTCCGATACCGCAAAATGAAATCCTCATCCTAATACACCCAAGCAACTTACTGCTCTATGCACTGAGCATTCTCTACTAACAACAACTTAAGACATCCTGTGATCTCCTTACCCTATGAAGCATAATATAACCTTCGTCAACATCCTCGGTCTCAATTCCCATAAGTCATAACTGATTCACCCACACGCCTCAAATTGGAACCAGCATAGCACCTAACCGTGCAATCAACTACTCACAGCAGACTCCCCCACTTGACTCGAAGCCGTAGATAAAAGTACCCTCAATAACTCATAACATTTTTGCCCTATTGATGCCACAACAACATAGTGAGATTAAACTCAAATCAATTATAAGTTGTGAAAACACAGATCGTCCCATAATGTAACTCTTCTGCAATTCTCGCATTCATTCCCGCAACAGTTAAGCCCACTCTCTTAAGCGATCCGAAATTCCAAATTTCAACACGTACTTTTCACTTGCACATGAGATCTCCTAATATACACATAAGGATCACACCACTTCAGAACACGTCGCAGGAGATAACCCACCTGTTTCGCTTCAATATAACATTTCTGTATACCTTCCACCGTGTCACGACCCCAACCACGGTCGTGATGGCGCCCAACACACTGCTAGGCAAGCCCGACCACAAGAAACGCATCCGAAAAGTCCCTTAACACCGGAACGGAACCAATGGTAGGAACCTATGCACTGACATCCATCACGAAGGCCCAATTAAGAAAAGCAATCCTTCCCAGCCGTCCGCTGGGTCTTTGAAATATAAACCACTCTGCAAGAACACAATCCAATGCACCTCGCCACTCAACACGTGGCATTTCCGGCATAGCCCGCAACGCAATAGTTCAGCATCACCTAACACTAAGACAACCAGTCTGAATTTCAACATCACATCCAAAATCTAACATACCAACAAATAAAGATCCACTCGAGCCTCCAAATCCCGATTGCCGCTAAACGGTGCCGAATACATACGATCCACAACCACAACATAGCCTGTACATGAGAACTCCCAGTCTCTAACTCCATATAGCACATGAATCATCATACCCGATCCCAATTTTTGTCGTCCGAACGCATACCACACCTTAAATACCCCATCACTCCATGATAGATACTTTAAAATTTCCTGTGCCACCAAGCAAACCCGAATACCACCAGTTGATCCAACAAGAAAATGCCGCAATACTACCGAAGTATCATCAGTTTAATCACATTACCCTTTTTCTGAGACATATACTCTCGTCAAATCGCTTCCAATTAGCAGCACCATTTCCTTGATTATCTGAGGCCACCCGTTGCCTAAGAGTTTTATGAACTTCTTTTCAGAACTGAACTGAAACCTCGTACATGCAAATCTCGATCCTCCATAACATACCGCATATACCATACCATCCAAGGATAGCAAGAAAACTTTTATCTCCCTTCCGAGCCACAGACATCTACGCACTCAACTAGTCAAGAACTTCCGTTGATCCCATCTAGAAGAAAAATCATTACACATTCCATGTCTCTCATATTCGTAGAAAATGCACCTCTTCAACCACGGTAGAAATCAACAAGAACTCTCTCAATTTTGTTTGCATAAATTAAACTGCCAGGACGGAATCCTTCTAACTCGACCAAGCTAAGCAAGCCATCAAAACCCAAGAGCATTGCTGCAAAATACTTGTAAGGGCTCATTACCTCGAACACATACGAAGAATTATTCATATCCTTACCATACCGATTCGGTCTACTATCAAGCTATTCCATTTATCTAATTTCCCTTCTGATTCATCATCAACTTGATATTCCCCCTTGCTGTAGCACCACAGTTCCTCAACCCAGGCTCACTACACGAGACCCAAGCACAAGACCACACTGTCTAAGACCCATAAGCCACTGAATCCTCTCTCAAATATTCCCAGAAACACCACATTCCAAAATACTTTACTCTGAAGAACTTCCTGCGAATCTAAATCCGTTACCTTTACTTTCCAGATACTGATACATAGAATCCCATAATTAACATAAAAATACCACAAGTCTTGACCCTTTTTCCAATGAAAACACGGTCTCTAACCACATACACAACCTTAAGACACCTGATTGTTACATGCAGAATCTTCAACACATTAAAACCATTCTCGAGAGTCATTTACTTCTTATTCAAACTGCAATTCACCTGATCAAATGAACATAACCACCCGTGCCTCATTAGCACTCAGACACCGCAGGATATGACCTCATCCCAATACAAACAAACATCTTCCTGCTCCATGCACCGAGCATTCTTTACCAACAACAGCTTAAGACATCCTGTGATTCTCACACACTACGAAGCACCATATAACCTTTGTCAAAATTTTGCTTCACTCGTGCCATCCTCGGCTCAATTTCCGCAACCAGAACTGATTCGCCAGCATGCCTCAAACCGGAACCAACATAGCACATAACCGTACAATTAGCTAATCAATAGCAAACTCCCCAACTTGGTTCGAAGCCATAGATCAAAACACTCCCAACAGCTCATAACGCACATACTCCATTGCTGCCTTAATACCATAGTGAGATTAAACTCAATCCTTCATAAGCTTGTGGAAACACAAATCATCTAGAATTTTTTTTTTGGCAAATCTCGCATTCACTCACACAACAGTTAAGCCCACTCTCTAGGCGATCCAATTTAGATGTCAACACATTTTCTTCACTTGTAAATGAGATCTTCTAATAGATAACATAAGGATCACACAACTTTAGAACACTCCGCAAGAGATGACCCACCTGCTTTGCCTCCAACTACCATTTCTGTATACCCTCCATCGTCCTAAACTGTACGCAGTCGCTTAGTCTTCCTGAGTCTGAACTCATACCGCAACATAAACTCACAGAGATTACAACTCGCCCCTCGATCGGGAATCACAAGCCACCAAGGCACATCTGATACTAAGCGCTCACGCGCGCGTACGAACACGTGGAAGGAATCTCAAGAGTTTCTTTTCAAGCTGAATCAAGGACGCACGGAATTCAAGAATGTGAAGTTTTCCTAAAGGTTCTGCAGCCTCTCGAGGATAAGTACAGATGTCTCCGTACCGATCCACGAGACTCTACTAAACCGGCTCATGACTCGCGAGACCAAGTAACCTAGGCTCTGATACCAACTTGTCACGACCCCAACCCCGGTCGTGATGGCGCCCAACACACTGCTAGGCAAGCCCGACCAATTCAACAACCTTAACCCTTTTTATACAGCTCATGATTCAATTAACACAAATAATTACTAAGTCATGATACTGAAACTCTGAAATATAGTTAAAACATGCGGAAAACCCAAGTAGAAATACTACTACACAGCCCGAAGAATCTGGTGTCACAAGTCTGAGCCTCTAATACATGAGTATCAACCTACTACATATCGTTCTCTAGAAATGCAGAAATAAAGCAAATAAGATAGAAGGAAGATCAGGACTGCGAACGTCAAATACAGCTACCTTGAAACTTCCAGATATGATGCTAGGCAGAGAAGTCCTCACTCAGCCTCAGTAGTACCTGGATCTGCACGCAAGGTGCAGGGAGTAATGTGAGTACTCCGACCCAGTGAGTAATAAACATAAATAAAGACTGAGAATAAGAAATCCTGAATAGGCACAAAGTAATTCTATAAATACAGCAACTTGAACCCAGTAGTATAAAATTAATAAATCAGTGAACACAACTATAGAAATATCACAACAAATAAATAAGTAAATGACAATCAAAATATGCAATGCAACACATAGACCGGTACTCTCCAGTACCCGCTGCGGCGTACAGCCCGCTCCATTTATTTATCGTCGACGGCGCTCACTGGGGTGTGCAGACTCCGGGAGGGGCCCCTTACGGCCCAAGCACAATATCAAGCCATCTCGTGGCATCCATTAGGCCCTAAGCCTCATATCAATATCAATATAATACTACTGCGGCGCGTAGCTCGATCCTATACTCAGTCTAGAATCATATAAGCCCCTCGGGCACAATAAAATAGAAATATTCAGCCCAAACTTCATTAGAAATATTATTTAAGTTCCAAGTTTTGAGAAAAAGTGGCTGAGTTTGCAAAACAGTACTAAATACTAGGACTGAGTTCAATTGTCTGAAAATATGGTAAGAAACCAGTAAAAACAATCCCTGAAGGATTCAATCAGTTGGCACGAGGCCAAATTATGACAATTAATCCATTTTTATAAGGATCTCATTAAGCTTCAATCAATTAGGTAGTAATTTTATTAAGCGGGACGAACCAAGTCATGATCCCCGACGGTGCTCTACCCCACGCCCGTTATCCGGCGTGCAAGTCACCTCAAAATAGCACTACAATGTGCAAATTCGGGTTTCAAACCCTCAGAACAGCATTTACATCTATTACTCACCTCAAGCCGGCCAAAATCCTAGCTCGCTATGCCCTTGCCTCTCAAATCGACCTCTCGCGCATCGAATCTGACGAAAACCACAACGAATACGTCACATTATGCTATAGGATCAATACCCAATCGAAAATAATCAAAAAACATCAATAATTCCGAAATTGACAAAACCCGAGCCCCGGGCCCACTTCTCGAAACTCAGAAAATTTTATAGAAAAGTGTTCTTCATCTTCTCCCGATTCCGTACATATAAAGAACACCAAAATCGGAGTCCGTTTGACCCCTCAAATCGACCCCTAAAGGTCTCATAATCTCAGGCACCAAAATCCTATTTTTCTACTATTTTTCATGAATTAAAGGCTGGGATTATGGTCTATAATCACCCATAAACGAGTTTTAATAATCAAATCACTTATCTCTGTGATACCCACTGATTTTCTCTCTTAAAAATCGCCTCAGAAGCTTCTTCCCGTTCAAAAATTGGAAGAAAACTCGACCCGCTCATTATAGGTATACTGTTCACGCGTTTTACTGCTCCCAATGGATTCCTTGTGAAATTCTAATAAATTTAGGCTTTTGAATCACTCAATTTGACCTTATAATGAAGGAGATATGTAGGTTTTAAGATTTGCAAATAGTGCAGGTTTTTAATACGCCGACAGGGGCAATTTCGTCATTAACCTGAAAATCTGGGCAACCTTGGTAAAATGGCCATAAAATCCTCATACGATGTCCAAATTCGACGATTCTTTTTGCTACGGGTCCGTAATTACGATATGGATCTAATGCTTCATTAAAAACAGTAGTCGGAGCTCATTTGTTCAATATGATATCATTTATGCTTGAAGAAACGACGTCGAAGCATAAGAAAAACGAGCACAACGCAGCCCAAACCTATCCGAAACTCACCCGAGCTCCTCGGGACCGCATACGAACATACTAACACGTCACATATGATCATTCAAACTTAGTTGCACTCTCAAAACACCAAAACTAACATCAAAACACCAAATTTACGTCGGATTCAAGCCTAAGTTCTTCTAAAACTTCCGAAACACACATTTGATCAAAAACCCAACCAAATCACCTCCGAATAACCTGAAATTTTGCACACACATCCCAAATCACCTAAAGAAGCTACATCAACTCTCGGAATTCCATTCCGACCCTCGGATCAAAATCTCACCTATCAACCGGAATTCGCCAAAATACTAACTTCGCCAATTCAAGCCAAATTCTACACCGGACCTCCAAAATCACTTCCGATCACACTCCTAAGTCACAAATCATCCCCCGAAGCTAACCGAATCGTCGGAATCCACATCCGATCCCTCTAACTCATAGGTCAACATCCGGTTGACTTTTCCAAAACAAGCCTTCCTTAAAGAGACTAAGTGTCTCATTTTCTTCCAAAAATTAACCCAATTCAACTCGTTCACACAAGACACTGATAATGAAGCATAACAAAGCAGGAAATGAGAAAAACGGAGCGGTTCTCACGAGACGACGGGTCGGGTCGTCACACACCGCCCTACACATTACACAGCCACTTAGTCTCCCTGAGTCTGAACTCATACCGCAACATGAAATCTACTTCACTCCCAACTAGGAGACACGAAAGATTCTTCACACGCCCATAACTCGGAGCTACACATCCAATCACAATGGAAATCATACACTTAATAGTTCATCTACCACCCAGCAGACCTTCCTCGTCACTTCCAAGTCACATAGATACATCTCGCAGTACTAATACACTCTTTACATAGCTACCCAGCCGTCACTTCCACTAATAAGGGCAATACCAAACATATAAGTTCAAAACACTTATTCACATAATCAGCACGTCGGTGCTCAAGCCATAGGCAAAGATCCGGCCTCAAGTCCTCCAGACTGGCCCAACATCAAACTCACAGAGATCATATCTCGCCTCTTGATCGGGGAATCACAAGCCATCAAGGCACATCTGATACTGAGCGCTCATGTGCGCATACAAACGCGTGGAAGGAAATTTCAAGAGTTTTTTTTCAAGATGAAACAAGGACGCACGATAAGAATTCCAAGAATGTGAAGTTTTCCTAACGGTTCTGCATCCTCTCGAGGATGAATACAAACGTCTCCGTATCGATCCGCGAGACTCCACTAAACCTACTCATGACTCGTGAGACCTAGTAACCTAGGCTCTGATACCAACTTGTCACGACCTAAACCCCGCACTGGTCGTGATGGCGCCTCTCGTGAAGACGAGGCCAGCCAACTAAAGCAACTCGTCTTTTCAAAAGTAGTTAAACATAATTAAACAGCTTAAATATGACTTAATAATATTAATTAGCAAAAATACAACCCAACACAGCCCTAATCGGGGTGTCACAAGTCACAAGCATCTATAAGAATGTAATTACATTTACAAGTCTAGAAATACACTGAACAGGAATAATGAATAACATAGAAAGAAATGGTGCTGCAAACGCTGGGAGTCACCTCGCTAGACTACTACAGCTCTACCTCCAAACAGCCAATACCCGCTACCGGGTGAACAAATACCTGCAACTGCACACGAGGTGCAGGGAGTAAAGTAAGTACTCCAACTCAGTGAGTAATAAAGGTAAATAACAACTGAGCAGAAAGAAATCACGTAAAGCAACTAACATGCTATATAGAAGCAGGGTACAATCCTTTGAGAAAACAGTGGAGCTGTGAAATCTTTAGAAATATATTGGCTCAGTTTAAATCTCTTTTGTAAAAGATCTTTTCAACAGTTACGAAACGATTTCAAAACAGTTAGTGCTGATAAGCACAGAAAAATTCGCCCCTCGGGCACAAATAACGCAGTATAACAGGTAAAAAGGCAAGTAAATATGCAAGATGAGCACATAAAAGTTCGCCCCTCAGGAAATATCTCAAAATAGTACCAGCCCCTCGGGCTCTCTCTCTCAGATCACTCTCAGAACGTATCATATAGTAACCGCTGTGGCATGCAGCACGATCCACATCTCGTCGACGGCGCTCACTGGGGGTGTGCAGACTCCGGGAGGGGCCCCTTACGGCCCAAGCGCAACATCAAGCCACCTCGTGGCATATAACATAAGGCCTGAAAGCCTTCTCACATCACTCACAAGGCCTGAAAGCCTCCTCACATCACTCACAAGGCCTGAAAGACTCCCCACATCACTCACAAGGCCTGAAAGCCTCCTCACATCACTCACGAGGCCTGAAAGCCTCCTCACATCACACTCGAGGCCTGAAATCCTCCTCACATATGGCCCTCGGCCTCACTCAATCCAGAAAATATCATAAGCCCCTCAGACATCAATAAAATAGTAGTGCTCAGCCCAAACAACAGTGGAAATATCATTTAAGTCTCAAAGTTCAATTAAAGCGGCTGAGTTTGTAAAACAGTATAATCAATAGGACTGAGTTCAAGTAGTATATCAAAATAGTGAGGAAACAGTGATAAAAATCCCCGAAGGGTTCAGATAATTGGCACGAAGGCCAAATATGGCAATCAGCCCAAATCATGATAATAACAAATAAGTTTCAGTCAAAATACGCGGTAAAATTATCAATCGGGACGGACCAAGTCACAATCCCCAACGGTGCTCTACCCCACGCTCGCTATCCGGCGTGCAAGTCACCTCAATATAGCACTACGGTGTGCAATCCGAGGTTTCAAACCCTCAGGATACCATTTATAATCATTACTCACCTCGAACCGGCGAAATCTCTAGCTCGCGATGCCTTTGCCCCTCAAATCGGCCTCCACGCACATCGAATCTATCCAAAACCAGAACGAATACGTCACAATATGCCAATGAAACAATACCCAATCGAAAAAAATCGAAATTTTTTAAAAATCTCGAAATTGGCAAAACCCGATCTCTGGGCCCACTTCTCGAAACTCAGAAATTTTCACATCAATACGTTCCTTATGTCCTCACGAGTTCATACATACAAAAAGTTCTCAAATCCGACCCCAATTGGTCCTTCAGATCCCCAAATCAAATTTCAAAATCCCAAGCCCTAGTTTCTTCCATTTTTGCTTAAGTTCCATGAATTTCTAGGTGGATTTCACAATATAATCAAGTTTTAAGACCAAGATTCTTACCTCAAGTCGTTTCCCCTTGAATCCCTCTTTAATCTCCACCAAGAAGCTCTCAAAATGATCAACCATGGAGGAAAAATGACCCAAAATCGCGAATGAAATGAAATTATAACATTCTGCCCAGCACTGTTCCTCCTTCATCGCGGTCGCGACCCAAGTCTCGCGATCGCGAAGCACTAAATTTCCATCTCTCAAATTAACACTATGCGAACGCGATGATACTGCTGCGAACGCGATGCTTTAAATTGGTACAACTACGCGAACGCGTGCCTTATGCCGCGAACGCGATGAACAAATATTGCGGGACCTCAAATCCTCCTATGCGAATGCGACACTCGTCACGCGAACGCGATGCATGCTCCCAGGACCTTCCGCGAACGCAATGCTATAGACGCGAACGCGAAGCATAATGACTCAGGCGCCCAACTTCCTTCTACGCGAACTCGGGATCCATACCGCGAACGCGAATCTCTGGAACTTTACCTTCCGCGAACGCGGACCTACCTTCGCGAACGCGAAGGCCAAATATGGCCTGCAACTGCTGCTACATTTTCTGCATATTTTCCAAGTTAAAACTTCCCGTTAACCATCCAAAATCACCCCGAGGCCCCCGGGACCTTAACCAAAAGCACCAACACATCCTAAAACATCATTCAAACTTGTTCCAATCATGTAGAAGTGCAAAAGCTCAAAATGACCGGTCGGGTCGTTACATTTTTACAGGGGTGCAACCCGATCCCATTTCGCATATCTTGTGGCAGGCGTGCCACCCGCTCCCATTTCATGTATCTTGTGGCAGGCGTGCCACCCGCTCCCATTTCATGTATCTCGTGGCAGGCGTTCCACCCGCTCCCATTTCATTATATTTCGTGGTAGGCGTACCACCCGCTCCCATTTCATATATCTCGTAGCAGGCGTGCCACCCGCTCCCATTTCATTATATCTTGTGATAGGCGTACGACCCGCTCCCATTTCATTATATCTTGTGGTAGGCGTACCACCCGCTCCCATTTCATTATATCTTGTGGTAGGCGTAACACCAACTCCCATTTCATTACCAACAATAATCACAAGGAATCCCGGCAAGGGAACAATAATATCAAACAAACATCCCGGCAAGGGAACAATGATATCTCAACAATATCCCGGCAAGGGAACAATAATATCAAACAAACATCCCGGCAAGGGAACAATGATATCAAACAAACATCCCGGCAAGGGAACAATGATATCAAACAGACATCCCGACAAGGGAACAATGATGATAATAACATATGAGGCACAATAAACCACAACGGAGTCATAAAAATGTATAACACAAGACTCACGGGCATGCTTGACACCGACATATAGATACTCCTCACCATGCCTATACGTCGTACTCCACAATTAACACGTAGTAAATAGACACAACTCCTAATCCCTCAAGCTAAGGTTAGACCAAACACTTACCTCAATTCCATGAACACAATTCACGACTCAATTATAGCTTTACCCCTTGATTCCACCACCAATACGCTCGTATCCAGTCACAAGTTACTTAACTACATCAATAAACGCTAAATGAATCAACCCCAATGCATGAAAATGAGTTTTCCAAAGTTTTACCCAAAAAGTCAAAAATCGCCCCCGGCCCACATGGTCAAAATCCGAGGTTTGAACCAAAACCTGATCACCCATTTCCCCACGAACTCAAATATATAATTTGTTTTGAAATCGGACCTCAAATCGAGGTCCAAATCCCCAATTTTTGAAAAACCTAGGTTCTACCCAAAGCACCCAATTTCCCCCATGAAAATCATTGATTTGAAGTTGAAATCATGTTAAAAGATGTTAAAAATTAAAGGAAGTTAGTTAAAATCGACTTACAATTGATTTGGAGAAGAAGAAATCCTTGAAAAATCGTCTAAGTGTGTTTATATTTTGAGAGAATATGAAAAATGGGTTTAAAATCGTCTAAGTATAAAAATTGCAGGTCTCTGATATGGGAATTGCGAACAGGGGTTCACAATTGCGAACCCCGACCTCTGCTGAAGCTTGGGAATTGCGAACATAGGTTTGGGAATTGCGAACATGGGTTTGGGAATTGCGAAGCTTGGGAATTGCGAACATGGGTTTGGGAATTGCGAAGCCTGGGAATTGCGAAGGGGGGTTGGGAAATGCGAAACCTGGGAATTGCGAAGGGAGGTTGGGAAATGCGAACTGGGAATTGCGAAGGGAGGTTGGGAAATGCGAAGCCTGCAGGCCTGCAATTCCTTTAGTCCAAAATTTCACCCTGTGGCCTATCCAAAACTCACCCGAGCCCTCGGGGCTCCAAACCAAATATACACACAACCTCAAAAACATCCTACGGACTTATTCGTGTACTCAAATCACCAAAATAACATCATGAACATCGAATTAAACCTCAAGATCAATGAAATTTCTCAAAACTTCTTTAAACATCAAATTAACATTTAAGGTCCGAATCATGTCAAATGGATTCCGTTTCTTACCAAACTTCACAGAATTATTTTAAATCATATATAAGACCTGTACCGGGCGCCGGAACCAAAATACGGGCCCGATACCAACATGTTCTAATCAAAATTCATTTCCAAACCTTATAAACAATTTCAGAAAACAATTTCTTTCAAAATTTCATTTCTCGGGCTTGGGACCACGGAATTCGATTCCTGGCATACGCCCAAGTCCCATATTTTCCTACGGACCTTCCGGGACCGTCAAATCACGGGTCCGGGTCCGTTTACCCAAAATGTTGACCGAAGTTAAATTAATTCATTTTATAGTCAAAATTTATCATTTTTCACAGAATTTCACATACAGACTTTCCGGCTACGCGCCCGGGCTGCGCATGCAAATCGAGGTGATGCTAAAAGAGGTTTTTTAAGGCCTCAGAATGCAGAATTCATTTTAAAAACAAGTGATGACCTTCTGGGTCATCACAGGTTAAACCTCATTTTCTTAAATCGTTAAAAGAGAATTGACTTTTCCTTGGATAATTGTTTCTTGATGAATTTTTAATTGACTGTTTGAATGTGTGTATCTATGAGTGCCTGCGTCGCACGTATGATTCGCGAGCGGGGTAACTCTATTATTTATATTTGACCACGTCGCACGTATGATTCACGAGCGGGGTAATAGATGCATCTATGGTTTGCGCCATTCGACCCTCTAGCAGTGCACAGTTTAAATATTTATTGGATCGGGCCGTACAACCTCGGCATGATTTGCACATGCTTGTAATGCTTGCTTGAGATTTACAAATTGATATTACCTCCCTGATCTGAGATAAATTGATAAATGATGGATTATGAATTTGGAGACTTCTAAATATAAAAAGGAATGTTTACTTGTTTCTTGACCTACTTGAGTTTACTGCCGTTTTTAAATAAATCCATGATTATTCGCATTATTAATATATTATTATTGGATCACTAGTAAGTGTCGAAGTCGACCTCTCGTCTCTACTTCTTCGAGGTTAGACGGGATACTATTGGGTACACGTTGTTTTTGCACTCATACTACTTGCTGTGCATTTTTGTTGCACAGGCACATGTATGTCTAGTGGCCTAGTTGGGCGCAGCGGCATGGTTGATATGGAGACTTAGGTGAGCTTCACCTCTCGAGACGACCCGCAATCAGCAGAGTCTCCTTCAGAGTATTGTACTGTTTTTTCTTTTTTGTCCAATTTGTATTCCGGACAGTTGTTGTTATTTTGTAAAAACTGCTCATGCACTTGTGACACCGGGCTCTGGGAAGATTATGGGGTATTCTGTATTAACTTCTAAATATTCTTTTATTTATTTTGTAAAGATCTTTTTTACTAGCCAAATTGAAGGAAAATCATAATTTTCACAATTAGTTAAACGAGTATTTAATTAAGTATTTATAGTTGGCTTGCCTGACAGCGGTGTCCGGCGCTATAATGACCCGACTTGCCGGGAGGTTCCGGATGAGTTTCGGGTGGTTTCGGATCATTTCGGAGAAGTTTGGATTTTGCTGATTTCTGGTGCGACACTGTTCATTCGCAATTGCGAACCTTTATGGAAATTGCGAAAACACTATTCATCCGCAATTGCCAACAATTTTGTGGAAATTGCGAAAAACAATGTTCATTTGGGAAATGCGAAGTTTTGTTCGCAAATGCGACATCTGCAGCCTGTTAAGTGTTGAGAATTCCGAGTTTTTGCTTCATTTTTTTAATATTTTTGAACCCTAGCGTCGAGGTGAGGCGATTTTGAGAGGGGATTTTCATGCCAAATCATTGGGTAAGTATCTTTAATCAATTTCCAACTATATTTCATGATTTTATACAAGATTTAACATCAAAATCATGGGAAAACTATGGGAAAATTTGGGGATTTTATCAAAGTTTTGAAAAATGAAAATTTGAGATTTGGGAGTCGAATAAGACTCGGATTGGAAAAAAAAATATATTTGGACTCGTGGGGCTATGGGTAGTCAAGACCTACCTTTGGACCCGGGTTTGACTGGGCAGGCCCGGGGTTTGACTTTTGTTGACTTTTTAGAAATTGAATAAAAATCATAGATTTATTAACTGAAATTGTTTTCTCTTGCATCGTGTGGTGTATTCAAGTCGTCATTGGCTAAATTGAGTTGAGCGGAGGCGAATTTGCAAAGGAAAAGGCTAAGTTGAGTGTTGAGTTAGCCGAATCGAGGTAAGTGTTTTGCTTAGCTTTATTGAGGGAATTTTTCCTCCTATTTGTCATTGTTTGCTACATGCGGGGGTGATACATATATGAGGTGACGAGAGTATATGTATGTGCCAGGGTTAATCATGCTCGGGGGGTGGATTATGTTATATTTGTGTTTGCAGAATTTTGTGACAATCTGTTTAATGCTTTGTTTGACTCTTAGGTACTAAGGACATAATATTAAATGATATATATCAGGACTTAGTTTGTCATAAATTGATCAAACATGATGGAAATTGTAAGAATACATTGATGTGTCTAATTCGGTCATCTCTATGCGAAATCATTACTACATTACTACAACCGAATTTCTTGATATGCTAGGCTCTATACTTGTATTGCGGATTATTATGAGATTCGTGGAAGTATTTGAATAATACGGTTCTTGAGGGTTGTTGAACCATTGTTGACTTGGAAAGTTGTGATTTGGAATGTGTTTGGAATATCCGTTTAAGCACTCTCCTTGATGTTATTTGTGCTTCCTGCCTTATTTGTCATTGATACTCATATGCTTGGTAAGAAAGAGTGTAAAGCACGAAGGGCGATGCCGTACCATTGTTTATACATTATCATGTGAGGGAGAGTGCAAAGCACGAAGGGTGATGCCTTGCCATATAATTGAGAGTAAAAGCACGAATGGTGATGCAGTGCCATATTATTGAGAGTAAAAGCACGAAGGGTGATGTCGTGCCACATTATTGAGAGTAAAAGCACGAAGGGTGATGCCGTGCCATATCATTTGAGAGTAAAAGTATGAAGGGTGATGCCGTGCCATTTTATTTGTATTGTTATGTTTGTATGTTATGGTGAGGTCATGGCACGAAAAGTGTTTCCGTGCAGGTGAGGACGAGGGACATGCATTTTTGATGTGATATCTGTTTCCCGTGTATACGGTTGTGCCCTTACCTTGAGCTGTTATTATTGTATTTGCGGTGACTTGTTGATATTGTCCTGTACTTGACCTTTCTCTCGATTGTTGTTGCACTGTCCATGTCTTTTACTTGCTTAAATTACAATTACCATGTCTATTTCTGCTTTTATATTATATGTTGTATCTATTTTGTTGCACTTTAGTATAAGCCTTTCACTATGCTAGCCATTCATGCCATTACTTGTTAATTTGTAAAGAACATGTGTTTTTCTCTTAATTGTTATATTTGTACTTAGGCCTCCAACAAGCTAGTTAATTGAAGTTGATATTTCCTGTTTTCCAATTTTTGTTGTCACTCACGTGCTTTCTGCTTAGTCCTTTACTGTGACCTACATGTGTATCCTTGTCCACGGTTGCTACTTGCGTATTTCCTACTTAGAAGTTCCTATTATTGTGTTCTTGTGATATAGTTGGTTCTGTTATACGATCACTTGGGAAAGATGAATTGAACGCACGAAGGGTAGCCGTGCTAATTGAATTGTTACATAATTTCATGTATACATGGTGAGGATGAGATAAAAGCACGAAGGGTGTTACCGTGCCATGTGATTTGACATTTTGACATGTTTGACATATATCTCATACCAGGAATGATCGTAAATATTCTATTGTGGTTTACAGTATTCATTGTCTGACTCGTTGCGTTGTATTTGATACTTTTATCCGTTATACTTTGAACTGCTTTACTGTTAATCTAATGTACAGGTTATTTAAATAAGCATCTTTTTAAATAAAAGCCTCGTCACTACTTCGACGAGGTTAGACAAAATACTTACCAGTACATGGGGTCGATTGTATTGATACTGCACTTCTGCACGTCCCGTGCAGATTTTAGAGCAGAGTTGCTGGTGACGCCGGGTGCTGGTTCAGAAGATGTTCGTGTGTTTGGATATAACTGCCACTTGTCCTTGGTAGTTTAGATTACTATTAATCTATTTATGTAATCTTCAAACAGATTGTGTATTTATTTATATCAATTTTGAAGTTCCAAATCTTAGAAGCTCGTGATTCGTACTACCTGGTCTTGGTAAATTTGTAAATGTTCAGTTATCTATTTTCTACCCTCTTATAATCTCAGTTGAGTTGTATTTTTCTGTTAGTTGGCTTACCTAGCGGGTTGAGTTAGGTGCCATCACGACTTGTGGTTTTTGGGTCGTGACAAGGTGGTATCAGAGCACTAGGTTCGTAGGTTCTACGAGTCATAAGCAAGTGTCTAGTAGAGTCCTGCTAATCGGTATGATGACATCCATACCTATCTTCGGGAGGCTACAGGGCATTTAGGAAAAATTTCCTTTTCTTCTTTCCTTATCGTGCGGCCTTGTTTCAGCTAGAAACCTACGACTTTGACTCTTCCTGATCGCTCATATGTGATGGTGTGCGCTCAGTATTCGCTATGTGCCGACGATCGGTGATGCTGAAGATAGATTACGACGAGCTATGGATGCTTGATCATCATCGCAATGTGTTGTCTAGCCTCTGAAGCAGATGTAGTGTTAAATCTTCTAGTTGTCCATTTGTGGTGCGAGGCAGGTTTATAAGTCTGGTTTGTAGGCGCAGATTTGGAAAGATTGGTTGGTGGCATGGCTATTGTGATTAAGGTAAGTTCATGGCAAGGTGTTGATATGAGTATAACCGGCGGGCCACCTTCTGCAGGATGAGTTTGGATCGTTTGTCTCATATGAGGTATTCTATGGCTTCGAGCTAAGTGGTGGAGGCTGCAAATGACAATCGGATTGTAGGATCATAGGCCGTACCAGTTTCGGAACCGAGAGATTTCATGGTTATTTCTTTGAATGGGCATATGTTGGTGAAGCACGGGTTGCTCAACGCGTATTAGCTGCGTATTGAAAATCAGAATAGGATGAGTGGATTTAAGGACTTTTGAATTTGTCTACGGAGCAGCGGATGGTAATTGGATCCGCAGTATTTCCTTATCAAGGAGGGTCTACATGTCAAGTGGGAGTGATGTGAGAAATGGCTTAGGGTTCCTAGGAGGTTGCCTCAGGACGGGCATATTGGGTTGAGTTACTTTCGGGTTGTCAGTCTGTGTGACCCGATCGAGTTAGAGGCGATTGATTCTTATTCCTCGAGTATGTGTTAATGAGTTCCAAAGGATTTATCATGGTTATGACCACGATCGGAGTTGATAATTTCTACATGTACAGAGGCTATATTGCGTGTGATGGCGTTTTCCTAGATTGGGTTAAATGAAAGATTCTAGGTTCATGGGGTGTTCCATTTGCTTATGGTTCAAAGTTGGCTAAGAGATTTTCGTAGTGTTGCGAGTGCCATATTAGAGGCGATGCGCAGTGTGGGGTTGAAATTGCAGGTATAAGGTTGCAGATAGTTTCAGAGGGAAGGATATGAGTTCTTGATGTCTCGGATGATTTCGGGTGTTTAAGGTTTTGCTAGCACTATATGTTCCTATCAGAGTAGGGTTTGCCTGTTGACAGGTACCATGTGTTTTGACTTATGGGTGTTTTCCGTGAGATGGCGGAGTATGAGTTACGTGTCAGCTATTGAGTAGCGGTGTTGAGATTGGGTATGGAAATTCTGGTATCCGTGGGGCTTAGAGATTGAATGTTCTTGTTGACAGACTATTCCTGCATTAGAGTTGAGAATAAATGTAGAGGATTGGATGGTTGACGGTAGGTGTTAATGGAAAGTTGCTATAGACTTTTGGAGGGTTTATTACATGTTCGAGGAAGATCGGAATTTGGTTTGGGGATTATTTTGAGCCTAATGAGAATTTGTATTTTGTATCGGATCGAATTTGTTTGTTCTTGCACAATTGTTACCACGAGTATATCATCGGACGGAATGGATGTTATTTGCGCCATGGTTTGTGTTATATATATATATATCTCGCATACTATGACGAGTTGTGAGTGTTACATGATTCTTCGTGCGCGTATTGTGATTCAGTTTAGGCCTCATGGCATTATGGGCGAGGTAGCCTTTGTGATGTGGATTTGCTTATTGAACCATAGTTGTGCTTGTCTTTCTCGGTATTGTTTGTTCCTGATAATTTTTCCCACAGTTATATTTTTGTGCACTCGGTTGTGCTTGATCTTGACGCACACGTGATCAATGAGTCCGAGCATTATGGCTCGAAGGGTACCCTATATGGATTGATATAATGGGATCGGGTTGTATGCCGCAACGGTACAGTGATGAGATATGGCTCCTTATTTCTATTTTGTGTATGTTGTTTTCACCTTGTTGAGGACAGTTCATAGTAAAATTCTAAAATTTTCCCTGCCTATTTAACTTGCTTAGTAGTTTTCTTATTTAGAATTCTTACCGTTATCTGTCATGTCTGAATTTTTACTTGTTAGTGTACGGAACTTTGCGTGTGGCTCCATATGATTATTGTTGGTTCTTATCGGTGTGTCTGCTTGTATTGGCTGAGATGAGGTTCCCAGACCTGAGATTTGTGCTATTGTATTGGGATGAGGAAGGTTTAGAGGAATAATATTACATTTTGTTGAGGATGTGGGAAATGGACCTGGTCGGGCAAGTGAGTTTCTTGACTTATTGATCAGAGAGTGGTTAAGAGGTTATGCGTGTTTCTTTCATCATCGGTAGGGTATGAAGGTTTTGAACGAGGTTCTAAGATATCGGGTTTGCAACCGGCATCAGATTTGTTTTTGGGCAATAATGGTGGCCAGCAGTTCCTACTGTAAGTGTCGAAGTGATAGGGTATATCATGTGATTACATCTTGTATTATGGTTGTGACTTGATACAGATTGTTCAGACTTATACAGTGTCTAGATGTGGGATGCGGGTCTTGTAACGAATTCGGGACGATAGAGATTGGGTTCTAAGGTTTAAGGACCAAGGTTGAAAATAAGGATATCTAATGGTGTTGTGTTGGCGGGCTTATGTGGAGCAGGGTGACGTAGGATCACCCCCGGGTTTGTTCTTAGTAAGGTTAAACCGTGATTTGATAGCTTTGGAAAGACTCCGGCTCGTGTGTTTAAGTGGTGGAGGATGTAACGACCCAACTGGTCGTTTTGAGTATCTGCACTTCACTCGGTGATTTAGAGCCAAACTCTGTATTTTGAAGCCTTTAGAGCCTCATTCTAGCCTTCCTTATCTGCGTGCGCAGTCAGAGTATTGACCCGGGAGGCTTATATAAAAAAACTGATAAAAATAAGAATTTTTGCCTAAAAAGTTAATTTTAGTTGAGTTCAGTCAACGTTTTGAGTAAATGGACCCGGACCAGTATTTTGACAGTCCCGGTGGGTCCCTATTGAAGTATGGGATCTGGGCGTATGCCCGAAATCGAATTTCGAGGACCCTAGCTTGAGTTACGAATTTTTATTGAAAATTAAAAGTCTGAAAAAACTAATATTTTTAAGAATTGATTGAATGTTTGGCATTGTTGATACCGGATCCGTATTTTGGTTCCGGAGCTCGGTACAGGTCCAATATAATATTTTTGACTTACATGTGAAATTTGGTGGGAAACGGAGTCGGTTTGACGTGATTCGGACGTCCGGTGGTAAAAATAAAGATCTCAAAGCTTTCTTGAAAATTTAATTTGATCTGGTGTCCAATTCGTAGTTCTAGATGTTATTTTGGCGATTTGATCGCGCGAGCTAGTTCATATGATGTTATTAGACTGGTGTGCACTTTTGGTTTGGAGTCCCGAGGGGCTTGGGTGTATTTTTGGATCATTGGTTGAGAGACTAGTAAAGTTAAGAAAATTGGGAGTTTGACCACGGTCAATATCGGGTTAAGACGGCCTCTTTTCAGTGTTTTGAGTGCGCGAGCAGGTCCGTAGCGTGTTTTATGATTGAAATTCATATATGGTTTGTGTCCGGGAGGTTCTGGATGAGTTTCGGGGTGGTTTCAGATCATTTAGGAGAAGTTTGGGTTTTGCTGGTTTCTGGTGCGACAATCATTCGCAATTGCGAACCTTTATGGATATTGCGAAAACAGTGTTCATCCGCAATTGCCAACAATTTGGTGGAAATTGCGAAAAATAATGTTCATTTGGGAAATGCGAAGTTTTGTTCGCAAATGCGACATCTGCAGCATGTTAAGTGCTGAGAATTCCAAGTTTTTACTTCATTTTTTCATATTTTTGAACCCTAGCTTCGAGGTGAGGCGATTTTGAGAGGGGATTTTCATGCCAAATCATTGGGTAAGTATCTTTAATCAATTTCCAACTATATTTCATGATTTTATACAAGATTTAACATCAAATTCATGGGAAAAAATTGGGGATTTTGTCAAAGTTTTCAAAAATGAAAATTTGAGATTTGGGAGTCAAATAAGAATCGGATTGGAAAACAAAACACATATTTGGACTCGTGGGGCTATAGGTAGTCAAGACTTACCTTTGGACCCGGGTTTGACTAGGCGGGTCCAGGGTTTGACTTTTGTTGACTTTTTAGAAATTGAATAAAAATTATAGCTTTATTAATTGAAATTGTTTTCTCTTGCATCATGCAGTGTATTCAAGTCGTCATTGGCTAGATTGAGTCGAGCGGAAGCGAATTTGCAGAGGAAAAGGCTAAGTTGAGTGTTGAATTAGCCGGATCGAGGTAAGTGTTTTTCCTAGCTTTGTTGAGGGAATTTTTCCTCCTATTTATCATTGTTTGCTACATGCGGGGGTGATACATATATGAGGTGACGAGCGTATAGGTATGTGACAGGGTTAATCATGCTGGGGGGTGGATTATGTTATATTTGTGTTTGTAGAATTTTGTGACATTCTGCTTAATGCTTTGTTTGACTCTTAGATACTAAGGACATAATATTAAATGATAGATATCAAGACTAAGTTTGTTATAAATTGATCAAACATGATGGAAATTGTAAGAATACATTGATGTGTCTAATTCGGTCATCTCTATGCGAAATCATTACTACATTACTACAACCGAATTTCTTGAAATGCTAGGCTCTATACTTGTGTTGTGGATCATATACGAGATTCGTGGAAGTATTTGAATAATACGGTTCTTGAGGGTTGTCGAACCATTATTGACTTGGAAACTTATGATTTGGAATGTGTTTGGAATATCCATTTAAGCACTCTCCTTGAAGTTATTTGTGTTTCCTGCCTTATTTGTCATCGATACTCATATGCTTGGTAAGAAAGAGTGTAAAGCACGAAGGGTGATGCCGTGCCATTGTTTATACATTATCATGTGAGGGAGAGTGTAAAGCACGAAGGGTGATGCCGTGCCATATCATTGAGAGTAAAAGCACGAAGGGTGATGTCGTGCCATATTATTGAGAGTAAAAGTATGAAGGGTGATGTCGTACTATATTATTGAGAGTAAAAGCACGAAGGGTGATGCCGTGACATATCATTTGAGAGTAAAAGTACGAAGGGTGATGCCGTGCCATTTCATTTGTATTGTTATGTTTGTATGTTATGGTGAGGTCATGGCACGAAGGGTGTTTCCGTGCAGGTGAGGACGAGGGACATGCATTTTTGATATGATATTTGTTTTCCGTGTATACGGTTGTGCCCTTACCTTGAGCTGTTATTGTTGTATTTGGGGTGACTTGTTGATATTGTCCTGTACTTGACCTTTCTCTCGATTGTTGTTGGACTGTCCATGCCTTTTACTTGCTTAACTTACAATTACCATGTCTATTTCTGCTTTTATATTATATTTTGTATCTATTCTGTTACACTTCAGTATAAGCCTTTCTCCATGCTAGCCATTCATGCCCTTACTTGTTAATTTGTAAATAACATGTGTTTTCCTCTTAATTGTTATATTTGTACTTAGGCCTCCAACATGCTAGTTAATTGAAGTTGATATTTTTCGTTTTCCAATTTTTGTTGTTACTCACGTGCTTTCCGCTTAGTCCTTTACTGTGACCCACATGTGTATCCTTGTCCACGGTTGCTACTTGCGTATTCCTACTTAGAAGTTCATATTATTGTGTTCTTGTGATATAGTTGGTTCTGTTATACGATCACTTGGGAAAGATGAGTGGAATGCACGAAGGGTGTTGCCGTGCTAGTTGAATTGTTGCATAATTTCATGTATTCATGGTGAGGATGAGATAAAAGCATGAAGGGTGTTACCGTGCCATGTGATTTGACATTTTGACATTTTTGACATATATCTCATACCAGGAAAGATCGTAAATATTCTATTGTGGTTCTTTACAGTATTCATTGTCTGACTCGCCGGGTTGTATTTGATACTTTTATCCGTTATACTTTGAACTGCTTTACTGTTAATCTAATGTACAGGTTATTTAAATAAGCATCTTTTAAACTAAAAGCCTCGTCACTACTTCGACGAGGTTAGACAAAATACTTACCAGTACATGGGGCGGGTTGTACTGATACTGCACTTCTGCACGTCCCGTGCAGATTTTGGAGCGAAGTTGCTGGTGACGTCGGGTGCTGGTTCAGAAGATGTTCGTGCGTTTGGATATAACTGCCACTTGTCCTTGGTAGTTTAGATTACTGCTAATCTATTTATGTAATCTTCAAACAGATTGTGTATTTAATTGTATCAGTTTTGAAGTTCCAAATCTTAGAAGCTTCGTATTACCTGGTCTTGGTAAATTTTTAAATGTTCAGTTATCTATTTTCTACTCTCTTATATACTCAGTTGAGTTGTATTTTTCTGTTAGTTGGCTTACCTAGCGGGTTGAGTTAGTTGCCATCTCGACTTGTGGTTTTTGGGTCGTGACAGGCGGGGGCATTTGCATCTATACCCGTTTTTTGTGCCACATTTTAACTTGTGCCCGCTTTGCAAAAAAAATTGCAAGCATACCCGCTTTTTCACATAACTTCAGCCCACGGGGCTGAAGTTTTTCTTTTGTACTGGAAAACTTCAGCTGAAGTTTTTGTCTTTGTAACCGGAAAGTTATAAAATAAAAACTTAAGCTCTAGAGCTTAAATTTTGCAGTTATAAAATAAAAACTTAAGCAGTTTTCCAGCTTAAGTTTTCCAGTTATAAAACAAAAACTTAAGCTCTAGAGCTTAAGTTTTCCAGTTATAAAATAAAAACTTAAGCTCTAAAGCTTAAGTTCTCCAGTAATAAAATAAAAAGGTAAGCTCTAGAGCTGATTTGTACTGGAAAACTTCAGCTCTAGAGCTGAAGTTTTTGTCTTTGTAACCGGAAAACTTCAGCTCTACAGCTGAAGTTTGCCAGTTATAAAATAAAAACTTAAGCTCTAGAGCTTAAGTTTTCCAGTTATAAAATAAAAACTTAAGCAGTTTTCCAGCTTAAGTTTTCCAGTTATAAAATAAAAACTTAAGCTCTAGAGCTTAAATTTTCCAGTTATAAAATAAAAACTTAAGCTCTAGAGCTGAAGTTTTCCAGTTATAAAATAAAAACTTAAGC
>NW_017671134.1:207972-331650 GCF_001879085.1 Nicotiana attenuata
TCGTCACTACTTCGACGAGGTTAGACAAAATACTTACCAGTACAGTGGGGCGGGTTGTACTGATACTGCACTTCTGCACGTCCCGTGCAGATTTTGGAGCGAAGTTGCTGGTGACGTCGGGTGCTGGTTCAGAAGATGTTCGTGCGTTTGGATATAACTGCCACTTGTCCTTGGTAGTTTAGATTACTGCTAATCTATTTATGTAATCTTCAAACAGATTGTGTATTTAATTGTATCAGTTTTGAAGTTCCAAATCTTAGAAGCTTCGTATTACCTGGTCTTGGTAAATTTTTAATTAGAAAATTATGATAACTCATTGATTCATCTGGTATATAAATATATGATTATATGATTCGTTTCTAAGTTTACTAGATCGAAAATTTATAACATTCAAAAACGTATAGACCCAATGTCACATTCAGTAAAGATTTATGATACGTGTATAGGATGTACTCAATGTGTCCGAGCTTGCCCCACCGATGTATTAGAAATGATACCTTGGGACGGTTGTAAGGCTAAACAAATTGCTTCTGCTCCACGAACAGAGGACTGTGTTGGTTGTAAGAGATGTGAATCCGCCTGTCCAACAGATTTCTTGAGTGTCCGAGTTTATTTATGGCATGAAACAACTCGCAGTATGGGTCTAGCTTATTGATACGTTCGAGAAAACTCTACTTGAATCCATTTAATTTTTTTTTACCGACAAACCTGTGCTCGAAAATAAAAATATTTTGAGCACGGGTTTTTATGGTCCAAGTGTATCTTGTCTTTACTACGAATTATTTTCCTTGGTTAACAATAATTGTAGTTTTTCCAATATTTGCGGGTTCCTTAATTTTCTTTCTTCCCCATAAAGGAAATAGGGTAATTAGGTGGTATACAATATGTATATGTATTTTAGAACTCCTTCTAACGACTTATGCGTTTTGTTATCATTTCCAATCGNAAATTTTACCAGTTAATAAAATAAAACTTAAGCTCTAGAGCTTGAAGTTTTTTTTTTGTACTGGAAACTTCAGCTTTTTGTCTTTGTAACCGGAAAACTTCATCCCTACGGCTGAAGTTTGCCAGTTATAAAATAAAAACTTCAGCTCTAGAGCTGAAGTTTCTATGTTGTAACTAGGAAACTTCAGCTCTAGAGCTGAAGTTTGTGTCTTTGTTTCTTGTACTGTTTCTTGTACATTCATCAAAGGAATTACATGGAAATATCTAGCAATTTTTGGCGGATAGTCTTGAAATATCATGTTTAAGTAGCTACATATTATTTCCCGTTAAAATTTGTTAGAATGGTCAATGAAAATCTAACGATTACATATCGTGCAAAGCTAAATCCAGAAAATCTATATTCTTCAGTTACCGCAAAGCATGAAACTAGCAAGTTCCAATCTCATATTCTATTTGTAAAGGCTTATCTCAAACACTAACAACAGTGAAGAGCAAGAACTGTGGTATTGAAGAAGAAGAAGAAGAAGAAGAAGAAGAAGAAGAAGAAGAAGAAGAAGAAGAAGAAGGGGAGGAGAAAGGGAAGCTGAAGTTTTTTAAAAAGTGGGTACGGGTGCAAACAGAAAGACAAAGCGGCTACAGGTTAAAAGGGGGCGCCCAAATAGGGCGGCCCGTGCAATTTTTACTGACAGGCGTCATCACGATCCGTAGTGAATTTTGGGTCGTGACACATAAGGCAAACATAAAAGTTGCAATTCTTTTCGGTTTTTAGGAGTCCTTTTAACTTATACAACTTTTAGGTTTAAGGAGTATTTCTTATTTCCAGCACTTTCTATTCCTTTAGTTAAAGTTCTTTTTTATTCTTTTCGAGTTAGGAGCGTTACTTTTTTTTTTCTATTTCAGTTATACAATTTTACCTTATGTAAATTTTCGAATTATATAGGAACACATTCATAGAAGAAGCTACTATTCTACGGTCTTCGTCGTCGGAAATTTGGATAGCTTTCGTTTTGAAGTGCAAAGTTGCAGCTACTATAAAAATAAACACTGAACAAAAGAGTCATTTAACTATTTTACTAATATTAGTGAATATCATTTAATTATTTTTTTAATGTTTATAATTTCAATGTGAACTAAATTTTTTATATCAAATCTTTTCTTGTTTGAAACTGGAGATAATAATGCAATTTATGATAATGAAAATCACTATCATAGTTTGGATGCTTCTTTAAGTTCCAAAATTATAAGGTATTTTGTATGTCCTTCGACTTTACATCAATTTTCGATGGCATGTGACTTAGTGGATGCATTGCCCAGGTAATATCACTTCTTATTTTCAGCTTTGCTTTTCTTTGTTTTTGAATTATCCTTATTATAAGATTTAATTACGAAGAGATTTGGTAACTAAGACTCCTATTTAACCATATCTTATTTGAGTTTCATGATTAAATTTAATTATGTAATCATTGTATTTAAAACTAAGGCCTCATTTTTAAATAAAAAAAATTCTTCTAACGCTTTGGTTGCTCCGCCATGATAAGAACTTTTATTATCTCCAAAATTAATTTATTTCCTCTCTTTTATTTATAAAATATCCAATAATTATTCTTCAAATCACTTTTGTGATGATTTAGTCATCTAAATTCTTTATTTATGCCAACATAGTGTTTAAATATTTTTAGTGCATTTTTTATAGTTATATTTACATTTTTAGGCTAATTGCACATCTTTACAATAATAGCTCATACTAATGTATAATTACATTATTTACGCACAAAATAATCTTTTATATTTTTAAAATATTAAATAACTATTTTAAATCATTTTAGTACACAAATATATTTTTTGGTACTCATTTATTATTTTTCTATAAATTATTTAGTTATTAAATTGGCTATTTAAAATCTAGCCTATTTTTATTTTCAACTTCAGCCCCAATTCAACCCAATTACCAGCCCAATCCCCAATTAAATTTACCCAGCCCAAACCTGAAGACCCGATCCGACCCCAATACCCTTTATTCTCGGCCGTTGATCTCTTCAACGGCCACAAACGACCCTTCCTAAAATAAACCAAAAGACCCCTCCCCCCCCCCACCCACCCAAACCCTATTATTCTACACCATCCGCCGCCCTGAAGCCCCTCTCCTCTCTCAAACGCTCTCAACCTAACCTTAATCAAACCTTACTGACACTCGTCCATGGCTATCTATGGTGGTTTCTCGCCACCTCCCAGGCCTCTAATGGCCTCCCTCACGTTAGTCTCGCCATCTCCAGGGTTCTCAAGGGACCAGGGCTAGTTGGCTTGCATCTATGGTTCCTTTCTCGCCTGTTTCAGGCCGTTCCAGTGTGATTCCGAGTAAGATCGTCCTATATCGGCTACGATCTATGGGTTTCTAAGCAGGTTTCTTCACCTCTGTGTTGTTCTCCTAAAAACCCTAATTTCTTTCTTCTGAACCTCTTAGATCTGTACAGATCTGAGATGATTTTAACTTGTTTCTTATGAGTTTTACAATAACCTTGAGATTCTTTACAAGAATCGTATGATTTTCAAGTGATTTTCATCTTTTTCTAAACTAGGGTTTCCGGAATTTCTTTTCACAAAATGTTTGATGATTTTTTGTGTTTGATCTTCTGCTTCTTATATGTTTTGACTGATTTTGTAAGTTTTGCTACAACCTTAACTCGCTTGTACTGAAAGCCCTAATTTTCTGATGTTCTTCGTTTGGTTTCTGGGTACTGGTATATCGACTGTGTTCTTGCTTTGGGTTCTTGTGATTTCTCGTGATTTTCTTGCCCTAATATGCTTCTACTGAATTTCTTAGTTCGACCTTTCACTGATGCTATATGCTTGTGTTCATCCTGACTATTCATATTAAGACCTGTATCTTTCTTGAAGCAGTGTCGTTTTAACTATTTATTTTGTTAAAGTTATATGTCGAATCCTGACTATTCATGTCTTGCCTTATTTTATATGCTAAACTTGCTGACTCTTTCATGACTTTTTCTTTGATTGAACCCCTTGATTATTCTGAATCCCTTATTTCCTGGTTCGATTTGAACACTTTCCCTTAAACTTTCGATTCTTATCTCTTTACTCGATTTGATTAGACTGCTTGCCTTAATTAATTTTCCCTTGCCTTATTTGTTATTTTACTGATTCTTACTGATTGTTTCCTTAATTGAAACTCCTATGTATTCACCCCTAATTACCTACTCTGTACTCGATTTCCTTCCTTAAGCATCCGCCCTTCTTTTACCAGTGATTATCCCTTGATTAAAGGAAAGATTTACTGATTTTACATGTGATTGATTCCCCGAATTTTTCTAATTGCTACTTAATTGATTCTTTACCTTATTTTTCTAAGCTTCAACTGCTATATAAGCATTCTCCTATTCTCAATTCAAAAACAGAACATTAGTTCACAAAAAAGCACACTTACACTCTAAAACTCTTTTTTCTTCTCTGCTACTTGTGATACTCACTGGTCTAGCCGGCTGAAAGCCAAGGCTAGATATTGGAACTGCATCTACTTTATATTTTGCATTCTTTTCTTCAACTGGTATGTCTCTAGTTAAATTTTGAAATCCAAACCCTATGTGTTTCATTTCTGCATTAGTTCATCAGCTATGAATTCAACCTGCCTTCCTGCTTACTTCTTTGCCTAGCATGTCTAAATGTTGTCCTGCTTAATATATGACTAGCATATCTATAATTCACTTAGTTATTTGATACTTAACCAGCCTGTTTGTGAATACCTACTTAATCCCTTAATTGTGTGATCATGTTGGGTTTTCTATATGTGACTCTTATGTGTCCCAATCCCTTTGTCCCCGTGTGAGATCTGTTTGTTGAGTGTTGCTGAATCTGAATGTTTTATTGATTATCTGTTGTTTTTCAAAAGAGTTTTGGTGCTCTTCTCAAACTATCTTTTACTAACAAAGTATTTCCTGTTTCTGAAAACCTTTTTCAACACTTAAGTCATCTCTGTACTATTTTCAAAACCTTTTCAAAACTATGTCAAGCACTCTCACTTTACTCTTAGACTACTAGGTTCTGCCCCTCTGATATGTGTATTGCCTTGAGACCCTTGAGATCTCTCTGAACTCTGGCATATCAGAGATGGCCTTTCCACACTGCACAATAATCAGTTACTATTTGGGAAAGTCTGGGTGTGCACTTCCGGTGTCCTTGAGGTCCTTTGGGAACTCTGACACACCTGGACATGAAATTGGCTATGGCACTTTGGCATTTGAGGCTACTGGAGGCTTGCAAATCATTTGGGCCTGCTGCAGGCTCCCTATAGATTAATTTCTGTTTGTAATTTATATTCAGTTTATTGGTCTGTAATAATTATTGTAAACAAACAGTGAGGTGCTTAGTGAAAAAGGGAGGGTAGTATATGCATTGCGGGTAAAATTGGATAGATACCATGCCTATAGGATCCAGGTTGATTCAAATGTGTTTGTTATGTTCGCCTTACTTCCACACAATTAGAAACCATATCTATAGGATCTAAACGGCTTTTAATAATTAGATACCATGCCTATAGGAATTAAAATAAGCTTAGTTAAATAAATCAGTTTAATTCATGTTTGTTTATTCTGAATTGGTTTAATTAATTAATCTGTCCGCTTCTTAATAAGTTTTCAAATATTGTTCTAAATTAATACTGATAGAAAGCATGCCTATAGGATCTCAAGTTGTCGTTTAAAAATTATTTTACTGTTTTACTCCATTCCCAGTCAATATAGATATCATGCTCATAGGACATCACTATTATACGTCCAGGCAAACCTATAGGACGATTTAAAGTTCTGCAACCGTAAAATCGTGTTCTGCTATCTACTCAGTAAGTCTAAACTCAGTAGGCAAATGGACTCAGTTCACTTTGGTCCCGATTCAATATTGTATATTGTCAGCTCACCTAGATATCATGTTATAAGGTTTTCTCTTAAATACCTGAAACAATTGTCTATGACGTGCATTTGCTTGTTATGTTTGTGGAGGTAAATGTGAGCCTTTAGTTATTTCCCTTTTCAAATACAGTCCTACTTGTTTTGTTTGACGCCTAGACTGTTTCTCCTTTAAACACCTTAGGATGGTCTACAACTGCCCAAAACTAGAGGTCCTAAATACCTCCAGGGCCATAAAGAAGGGAAGAGTAATGCACGCATAGGATATCTTTCAGGGTTGTTAGAACGCTTTAGGCTATGACCAAGGGGAGGGAATTGGGTAGTAAGGATATGATGACTACGCGCTAATGTCACATGTAGCCCCTCATTGAGGAGTGATTACCAGGCACTGTGTGGGTATGATCATGTAGACTAACCAACCTATGACCCTCTTTCCCAACCCCCGTTGTTTAAATGAATTTAGTTTTACTTTATATATGTGCTACTTGTTCAAAATCTTTTCCTTGTTTCATTACTTGAATGTCAAAACATGCATTTACTTGCAAGTACGTGGTAAAATTATTTATCTGTTTATTTGACTAATTCACATGAATATAAGTTCGGCCGGGACCCACCATTGTGGACCGCGAGGGGTACCTAATATCTTTCCCTCAAGGTTATTTCGAGCCCTTACCCTAAATCTCTGGTAATGCAAACTAGTCCATGAGTTAATTGCTCAAGGTGCCCTAACGCACCATAATTCGTTAGGTGGCGACTCTTCAAATACCCAATTCCCAAAAGAAAACGAGTTATTCCCCCATGGAATGTCGAAACCCGGACGTTCTCCGTGAGGAGGAAAAAAGGGGGCGCGACAGCAGATACATTTGGAATTACTAGTTTCTAGACACGTGCGTTGCACGTGTACCTTAATCGATCGATATAAAATTCTTATCCCGTGTTAATGAGTTCAAAATCCAATGTCAAGCTCGAAATGATGAATTATAAATGAGCGTATTCGACTAACATTTTATTTAATTGGTCTATGTTATAGTTTATAGGATAATAAGAAGGTTAGAAATCTTTTATTTTATAAACCTAATCGCTAATTGGACTTCGGAAAATCTTTCTTTATCAATATACTATTTGTTCTACACACACATTCCAAATTCTTCCCGATACCTCCGAAGAAAAATCTCATATTTGGATCCCAAATTGACGGTTTAGTATGGGCTTATCCATGCGAACTGAATTGTATCACGACGTTGGGAACACAACTCGTGTATCCCTTAAATGGGCGAACAAACAACCCTTGAAACATACTATAGTCCCAGGTGGTAAAGAGCGGATATTGAGGTGCCAAATCTTCCTGTCAATATGAGCTCTCTCCGGAACCAAAATTTAAAATTTTGGTAGATACATATACCGTAAAAAACTTTGTCCGAGGAATGGGCCAGACCGGGCATTTGACGTAAATTCGAAATTGTTCGAATTATGTATCATCAATTACTAACATTGATAAGCGACCCAAAGCAGGAACGGCGTTCCGCAGAATATATGACTCATGCTCCTTTAGGTTCTTTAAATTCCATAGGTGGTGTAGCTACCGAGACAAGTGCCCTCAGTTATATCTCTCCTAGAAGTTGGTTAGTTAAAATTCTCTCAATTCTCGGGTGATTGCACCAAAAAATCGAATTTAACCTTCAAACAATCATTTTGGGTTTTGAATTGATCCGAAAATGACTTTTTGATAATTGAACATAAAATGATTAGTTGTTCAACTTGCACATTCACTTAGGTAGGTATAATATAAATAAAATTAACTTTGACTTTATCATTGTTATGATTATAAATGATGTTCTTAGTGTATGTTCTATCATGACGTTTCAATTATTTTGCCATGATCAAATTTCTTGTTGTGGACATTTATATCACTTTTGAAAATATAACATTTTATTATTAGCGTGAGAAAATACATTATACAAATACAAGTCATGAACAGAATTCTTACTGTGAACATTGATACTGCTTTTGACTGCTTCATATACAGTTATCTATGAACACGTTATATAAAATACAAGCCAACACTATGAATACACATGATCGAAAGTATCCGTATTTGTACACTGTATTTACCATTTGTGTGGGAAAAAAAGGAAAAAGTGTAACGACCTAACCGGTTGTTTTGAGCTCTAGCACGTCGTTCAGCAGTTTGAGGCCATGAGCAGATTCATTTAAGGTATTATGACTTGTGCGCAGTGATTTGAGGCCTCGAGCAGGTCCGCATTATGTTTTGGGACTGGTTGGCATGATTGGTTGGGGTGCCGGAGCCTCGGGTGGATTCCGAATGGTTCACGGATCGAATTGGAATTCGAAGGAAGAGCTTAAGTTTTACTTCTGGTGTAACCGTACCTGCGAGACTTGGGCCACAGGTGCGGAGCCGCAGAAGCGGCTAGGAGTGGCGCAGATGCGGTGTTTGGCCAGAAGTAAAGAGACCGAAGATGCGGTCATGTAGCCGTAGAAGTGGTACCGCACCTGCGGTAGTTGAGGCGCAGAAGCAGAAAAGGGAGCCTGGTGAGAAACCGCAGAAGCGGTAGAGGGGCTGCACCTGCGGAACCGCAGAAGCGGTCGTGCGACCGCAGGTGCGGAAATGCTTGAGGCAGTAAGGTTCTTTAAATCGGGGGTCTTGGCTTTTTCTTCCATTTTACTCTTGTTTGGGCGATTTTTGGAGAGCTTCAAGAGAGGGATTTCATCATCAAATATGAGGTAAGTTAATTCCACCCCTTGTGAGTTAAATATATGATATTATTACGGATTTGAGCAAGAAAAATTTGTAGAAACTTGGGGTTTTGGTGGAAAGACCTAGGATAGGTATTTTTGGATTTTGACCATGATTTTGGGCATAAAATTGAGAGTAAATTATATATTTGAGTTCGTGAGGTTATAGGTAAACTTTATCTTCGAAAAATTTCGAAATCCGGGCACGTGGGCCCGAGGGAGTTTTTGCCAACTTTTCGATCGGGGTTAGGAATTATTATAAATTGGATTATTATGAGTAATTGAGCATATATTAATGGATTTGCATAATTGTTGGCTAGTTTTGGAGCGTTGTGCATCGGTTTGAGTCTTCGAAATTGTCACGACCCCAAACCCAGTCGTGATGGCGCCCAACAATATTGCTAGGCAAGCCAGACCACAATCGTTCCCAAATTAACCGTAAACCTAAAACCGACAATCTAAAGAGATTATAATAGTCTTAGAATAATAATCCAATAATTTATCGAAGAATAATACTGAGAAATACGAAGTCTAATAAAACACTCCCAAAAGATCTGGGGTCACGAGTCTAGAGCCTCTAAAACAATCTAAATAACAATATCTGAACGAAAATACTCAAGTCTGGAAATGTATATATAAATACAACTGAAATAGGAAGAGTAGTCAGGTCCTGCGAACGTCAAGCAGCTAACTCAACAACTCTGATAAGCTCTGGGAAACAAGGACTGCTCAGCTAAGCCTCCGGTGTACCTGAATCTGCACACAAGGTGCAGGGAGTAGGGGTGAGTACTATCGACTCAGTGAGTAATAAGAATATAAAATGTCTGAAGATAAGAAATCCACGAAATACCACAAAGCAAAGCTAACACTAACAGTCCTACACTTTACTATGAACCAACAGCAAAACAACTTCAAATATAACAGTCAAGTAAAATGTAATGATGCAATGCAGTGCACATGACCGCTACGGCGCGTAGCCCAATCCATTTAACGTCGACGGCGCTCACTAGGGGTGTGTACAGACTCCGGAGGGGCTCCTTCAGCCCAAGCGCAATATAATCATATCATTCGCTGCGGCGTGCAGCCCGATCCATACTCAGTCCACAATATGCATATGAGTCACGTAACAGATTCAATTAATTTTCCAATTTCCAATTTATTAAGAAGAATATACTTTAGATATTTAACTTCAGGGATAGTGACTTAGCGTTTCATAACAGTGATTAAACACAGGACTGAGATCAAGGATTATACATAGCATGCTATCACAATGACATTCATCCTCTAAGGATGCTACAGAACGGCACAAGGCCCCAAACACGGCAATAAGCCCAGATATATTCAATACAGGGTGCGTATCAGTCGCCAATATAGAAACAATCTTTTTCGGGATGAACTAAGTCTCAATCCCCAGTCATAACTAATCCCGCACCTGCCATGGGATGCGAGTCACGCCCTACAATAGCGTCACAATGTGATAAGTCGGGGTTTCAAACCCTCAGGCCATCATATACACCAACTACTCACCTCTAACCGGCCGTAGAATGGTCCGCAATGCCTTTTCCTTTCGTATCGACCTTCTCGCGCGTCGAATCTAGTCAAAATCACAACGAATACATAAATATGGGGTAAAGAAAAATAACCCAATCAAAAATACTCGAAAAGTACTAAAATTCACGAAATTGGTAAAACCCGAGCCCCGGGCCAAGTTCTCGAAAAATTCCGAAAATCATACCAACGGATTCCTCGTCTCGCCACGAGTCCGTGCATATAAAGTTTACCAAAATCGGAGCTCGTTTGACCCTCCAAATTCCATTTTTACATCACAGCTTTCCAAGCCCTAGCTTGACCCGTTTTTGATGAATTTTCTACAATTTACATGTAATTTCTACCATAAATTCGAATATTTAGGCCAAGGAACTTACCTCCAAGTGATTCTCAGTCAAAACCCTCGAATTTTCTTGTTCAAAGCTCTTAAGAACGTCAACAATGGAGGAAAAATATGAAAGGGTCGCGGATGAAATATTATTTTAAAACCCTTCTGTTGCCCAGCAATTTTCGCTTCTGCGGTCCCGCTTTCACTTATGCGGGACCGCTTCTGCGGCCACATTTCCGCTTAGCGGTTTTCACTTAGAAGCCCGGACTTCGCTTATGCGACGTGAAGTCTGCTTCTGCGGTTCCTCCAAAGACCGCTTCTGCGGCACCTTGTCCGCTTATGCGGACCCGCTGGTGCGAGCTACCTTCCGCATCTGCGGAATTTCCCTAGCCGGCCACGACCGCTTCTGCGACCAAGAACCCGCTTCTGCGGTACCGCTTCTGCGGTCCATTTCCGCAGAAGCGGAAACACCAGATGACAGAAAAAAATCTGACCTGCAATTACACCTCAAAACTCTCGTTTAACCACCCGAATTCACCCGAGGCCCTCGGGACCTCAACCAAATGCACAGATATGTTCTATTACTTCATTCAAACTTGCTCGTAACATAAAAACACTATCATAAACACCAAAATCATCGAATTACCACGGATTCAAGCCTAAGTTAAACTAAAACTTCCGAAACTTGCATTTGATCTAAAACCCGACCTAAACACCTCCGAATGATCTGAAACTTTGCACGCATATCAAAAATCACCTAATGGAGCTACTGCAACTCTCGGAATTCCATTCGGACCCTCGGATCAAAATCTCACCTACCATCCGGAATTCGCCAAAATCCAACCTTAGCCAATTCAAGCCTAATTCTACACCGGACCTCCAAATTCAATTCCGATTGCGCTCCTAAGTCACAAATCATCCCCCGAAACTAGTCGAATCATCGGAAATCAATTCCGAGCCTTCTAACTCATAAGTCAACATTCGGCTGACTTTTCCAAACTAACCTTCTCATAAGGAGACTTATTGTCTCATTTCCAACCGAACTCTATCCGAATTACTTCAAATTCTCCAAACACATATAATGAAACACATAGAAGCATAAACGGGGAAAACGGGGCGGTACTCCCGTAACGACGGGTCGGGTCGTTACAAAAATGGTGTGGAATGCCAGTTATGGAACTTCAGAGCGAGGTGAGTCTCCTTTCTAACCTTGTAAGAGGGAATTATCCCCATAGGTGAGTTAATTGGTTATGTGCTCCTATTTGTGGGGCCTACATACGCACGAGGTGACGAGAGTCCGTGCGTAGCTACTATTATACTTCCGGGTAGTCTAGGACCCAAAAGCATGCTTAGTTGTAATAAATGCAACCTTGTTGACAAATTTAAAAATGCTTGAAACATATCGAACGTGTAAATGAATTTCTAAAAGACTAGATATCATTACTTGACTTTTAAAAGAGAAACTTGCATTTTTCTGAATAATTGCTCCTCGATGAATTATTGATTTGACTGTTGAATGTGTTTATCTATTGTGGAGCGAGCCGAACACCTCCGTAGGTCAAATAGATGCATCTATGGTTCGCGCCATTCGACCCTCTGGCAGTGCACAGTTTAAATATCGTTGGATCAGGACGTACGTCATCGGCATGATTTGCGCATGCTTGTATCGCTTGCCTTGAAATTTGTTGAAGTTGATATTGCTTCTTACGGGCTTGAGAATATATATATATATATATATATACATATATATATATATATATAAATGATGAAAAAGGGAATTTGGGAATTTCACATAAAAGAAAGAATTGTTTACTTGCTTCATTCTACTGAATTACAATCATATTTATATAAATCCTCGATTTGTCATATTATTGATGTACCATTATTGGACCACTAGTAAGTGTCAAAGTCGACCTCTCTTCTCTACTTCTTCGAGATTAGGCGGGATACTTACTGAGTACACGTTATTTTTCGTACTCATGATACACTTGTTGTGCATTTTTTGTTGCACAGGCACATGCATCTCTAGCGGCCTAGAGGGCGTAGCAGCATGGTTGATACGGAGACTTAGGTGAGCTGCACTTCTCGAGACAACCCGCAGCAAGTAGAGTCTCTTTCAGATTTCCATATTTACTTTTTGTCCTATTTGTATTCCGGGCAGTTGTTGTATTATATTGTTTCCTAGAGATAGCTCATGCACTAGTGACACCGGGTTCTGGGATGTCTATGGGATTATTCAGTATTTTGAAATTGTTAAAGATATTAGTATTCATTCAGTGGAACTTATTATTTATTGTTTAAATGTATAAAAGAAGTAATTTCGGAAATATTTAAAACGAGAAATCTCTAGTTAAATAGTGTTGGCTTGCCTGGCAGTGGTGTCCAGCGCCATCACGACCCTTAGAAGATTTTGGATCGTGACAGAACCGACGCCAGAAGGTCCAAATGGAGATAGCTTGGGGACTGACCCCACCATTATGAAAATTCTCGAAGACCTCACTAAGAGGATCGAGTCCGAAGAAAAGAAAATTGAGGATAACGACAAGAAGGTGGAGACTTAGAACTCCCGTGTAGACCAGATTCCGGGGGCACCTCCAGTTTTGAAAGGTCTAGATGCCAAGAAGTTCATATGAAAACCATTCCCTCAGAGCGCAACCCCAATGCCCATTCGTAAGAAATTCCGCAAGCCCGATATACCCAAATATAACGGGACAACCGACCCTAACGAACATATTACTTCATACACTTGTGGGATCAAAGGAAAGGACCTGAATGATGATGAAATCGAGTCAGTGTTGTTGAAAACATTTGGGGAAACACTCTCAAAGGGAGCTATGATTTGGTATCGCAAATTAGCTCCTAACTCTATTGATTCATTTTCTATGTTAGCAGACGCCTTNATTCAGTGGAACTTATTATTATTGTTTAAATGTATAAAAGAAGTAATTTCGGGAATATCTAAAACGAGAAATCTCTAGTTAAATAGTGTTGGCTTGCCTGACAGTAGTGTCCGACGCCATCACGACCCTTAATGGATTTTGGGTCGTGCCAAAAAGAAAGCGAATCCTCCCATCAGCTAGTGTGTGATGTTATCCATCAGTTTTTCCTACTTACGTAAGCTTTTCGCTTTAAATTTTTATTAATATTTAGGAGCAATTCAACTAATAAGTAAAATATTTATCGAGTTTCAAAAAGTTAATTAAGCAATTAACTTTGTAATTGTCAGTTCTCTTCTTTCTTAATCTCTTTATTTTTTTATTGTCTTATTAGCAAATTCATAACGATTTAATCCCCTTTTAAGCAATTTATTTTGTTGATATTGGTTTATCTTTCACTTGCATAGTCATCACATACTCGCAAAAATATATATTAATATTTTAATTTTTCATGACAAACAATACCCATCATAAAAGTACATGAAACCAAAGATGTCAACCTTAATAAAAATCAAATTGAAACTAAGAAGTCATACTTTATTTATCAAATTTTGGAGAAGATTTTTGTTGGCATTCTTGGAAAAAAATTGAGTTTGTTATACTAATTTATCATTTTAGTGAAAGAGGACTGCAAATTGGCCTTAAAGAAAAGGGTACGCTGCACCTTTTAATTAAACTTTTATTTTCAAAATCTTGCACTTTTGTGATTAACTATGTTAAAAACTGAATCATTTTTTAAATCTTTTATCTAATAAATTATTGATAGGAAGATTGTTTATCTTCTCAAATATCTTGATGGAAAACTGCTTATGAAATTAACCATTTCTTGTTTGCTAATTTTTTTTTTTTTGGTGATAGAAAGTACAAATTATCTACGGAATTAAATATTTGAGAAATAACAAATATCTTTCCCACAAATAGAAATGAACAGTATGTCGATATTTTCTTAAATAAAGAGAAACAATTGATTGAAGAACAATCCAGTATATATTTGAAAGAGAAAATTGAAATATTATATGCTTGAATGTTCACGTTAATGTTAAACAATATTAGTAGTGATATACAAAGATTCTTTGTGTTGAAAACTAATGGGACTTAAGTTCTAACAAGAAGAATAAAAAATATGCTATGAACATCTTCTTCACCACAACAAATTAATGCTCCATTGCACTTAGAAGATAAATTCATTGATGAACCCAGCTATATTCTAAGAATCTGTTAAAATAACCTTAACTTTGATAGTTACTTCGACGATATTGAGAAAGAAAGTCTTAAGAGCTTCGAATTTAAAAGTATCCCTCGAGAAGACTTATTAACCTGCAAGAAGATTTAAAGTTCAAAGGCATCACCTCAATAGTTTAGATTAATTGAAGATGATGAGAATGATTTCGGGGAATTACACGATGAAGATAGTTATGTTGAAATAACTAACACGGCCAAGATATGATTTGATAAGCCCTCTAAAATATAGTGAGATGAAACTCCTAAATTTCATGGGAAAAAAGAACTTGTACTCGTCATGAATTTTGCCGATGAAATGACTAATTTTTCAAAATCCCATATTGTTTATTTGATACTCTGGAGCACATCAAACAATCAAGTGCAACAAAATCTAAACCAGCAAAAGAAGAATCTCAAGATGTCATTGCAATACTAATAGGATTGATAGTGATCTCTACAAAACCATGAAAATTATCCAAACAACCTTTGGCTTTTCCTCTTCCTTTCTTCCCAAACGTAACCTCTACCCATTTTATCCCCTTTATGAGTAATATCTTGCATTGAAAAATGAAACTATTAATTGCCACGTTAATTAGTCATAATCTATAGTTGTGGATTTCAAAATATTGATAGATACATCCTCAAAGAACACCTTCACACATCGTAAGCCATATTAAATTTTCTAGACATTTACTGAAAATTAATTTTTCTTGTAGGTTAGAGGGTAATTTGGTCATTCAGTTTTTAAAGGAAATTTTAGTAAACTAACTTCACCTAAAAGTGTTCATACTTATAATATAGTATGATTTACCGTTGTGTTTTATTTATTATCATTGTAAAACACAAGCGTACAGGAAATTATTTTTGTATAAATTTAAAAGGATACTCTTTATTTTTCAGGAGGCAAAAATTGAATTCTTGGGAAGAACACATGCTTGGAAGAACATTGACCCATCATGATTTTTGCATGTATAACGTTATTGTCAAAACATCTATATACCGTCCTTATACCATTACATAAGTCATTTGATGGATCTAAGTTTCTCAATAACATGATGGGAGTATTTTCTTTTTCAAAATTGACCAACCTATGTTGGAGGATTAATTTTAAATTAATAAGAATATTTTCAACTCTCTGGTTAAAAGCAGCTAGCAATTTGAAGAAAAAATGCATCACGAAGCCTCAAAATAAACCAAAATAACGTAAAAGAAAACTAAAAGAAATTAGCTGTCAAAAGGAATTAATAATTTACTAAAGTATGTGTTTTGACCTGTTGGATTTTAAAGACTTACGAATTATGGTTGAGTGAAAGAGGAAAAAGGCATATAGTAAAATTTATATAAATTAAAATCTGCAATAGTGTTACTAGACTGTATTTGTAAAATAATTCTGGAAATATAAATGATTATAAATAGAAATGAACATAAACAGAAATGACATAAAACCAATTCGAGCCCACTGAATTCACAGTGTTTCCTTAAGGAATTTAATCCCCTCCTAGTACCCAAGGTTATGGATTATTTCCTCCCAGGATAGAACGAATTACACACTGGTGTAGTGGTACTTCAAACCCCAGTGTTTCAGCGAACACAAAGTTCGGTAGCAAATCACACTTACTTTTACTTTGTTTGATGCTAAAAGTATGCAAAAGAAGGAGAAGAAACTCAGAAAATCGTAGTGAAATTCTGAGCAGAATAGTGTTGTATTTATAGCCAAAGTTAGGCTGAAATCTGAAGAGGTGCAACTCTTCAGAATGGCTGTTTATGCAAAACGCCCACAGCATAAATGTCATTACATAAATGGCCATTTACTCAATAATAAAGAGGGAAAATAAAGAGGGAAAATTGAAGAGGGTAGTTACTTTTCTGTTACCAAAACAGAAAAACGGATTGGATTTAATATTAATATTTTGTTATTAAAATAAATATTTAATAACATTTCTGTTAATATTTTACTATTAACAAATAAATTTGGTCCAAAAAGTTAATCAATCAATCGATCATTTGACCAAATCCGAATCCGAATCCGAATCCGAATCCGGATCCGAAGCCGAAGCCGAAGCCGAAGCCGTAGCCGAAGCCGAAGCCGAGCCGAGCGAGCGACGACGGTGACGGCGCGAGGCTTGCCTTCTTCTCAACTCTTTAAGAGCTAGAAGAAGAGCAATTGCTTATATACCCATAAAAAACCTCTTCCTCTTCCAATATGGGACAATGCCCATTTGCCAAGGGGGGAACTTAAAATTTCACTCAAAAATTTTATTTTCCTCCATTTCCCATTCACCCTCTTTTAAGTATTTAATATATTAATTAAACACATCCAAAATCCAACAAATAGTTCCTAATTAAATGAGAACTCTTTAAGTATTTAGATAGTTAGAACCTAACTCGTTACAAATTAGACATAATAACTATGAAAGAATTTTTGTGTTTGTTATATCCACAATAACATAAACTTGACAATAAACATATATGGTGGAAGGGCATTCGGTATTTAAATATGTTGCACTTTCAAGAGGAATACTAATATCCATAATAAAAGTTCTTATTATGACAAACCACCCAAAGCGTCAGAAGGGAACATACATAAAGAATAGCATTGCATATTTATAGACTATAATACATAATAATATTATTTAACTAAGATGATTGAATTGATTATTTTTGCAGGTTCATATGATGATGTCCCATCTGTTTGAATCCAGTTATTATGTTAATGTAATAACATCTTTCTGACATTTGTATTATTTGTATTGCTCTCATTACTTAAATTTGGTGTTCCTTTATATAAACAATTGACTAAAACATCACGTGTTATTACTCACGTGCAATGCACGTTCATAAAAAGTAGTACTATTATAAAAGCATGAATACAATGTCGTTTTACAAAAATAACCTTATAATATTAAGTATAATAACTCATAATAAAAGGACATAACCGGAATTCTAGATATTAGCCTTATAATTAGTTTTAGGACATAATACTACACATTAGGATTAGTATGATTACTTTTCGGTTGTCTAATTCATATAAAATTAAACAAGTAAATATCTTTAGTCATGTAATCCTATTGCTTTTAGGATATACTTCTTAAAAATTCCTATTACTAATTTAATTTGAAAACGTATTATAATGTCCTATTACTAATTTAATTTGATAATGTATTATATTGTCCAAATTATTTATAAAAAGGAGCTATATTATTAGACAAACATAAATACAATATTAATATACCAAAATAGCCCTAAAATATTAAATAGAAAAACTCATAGGGAAAGGACATAATTACAATAACTTATTTTTTGGACTACAACATCTTCTATGCTAAATTTTAATATTTAATATTTCAAAATTAATAAAATTTTGTCTATTAAATTCTTATTTAAAATATGTAGGAAGATTTAATACAATCAATTTCATAAGAATCCTCCGTATTAGCAATACATTGTCACTACATAATGTCTAATACCAAGAAACAATAAAAATAACATTAAATGGACTGCATAAAGAGTTAAAATTGAGAAAAAAAATATCCCGACAATAATATATTTTTATATTATATTTGAACTATTTTCCTACTCAAATAATATTTTTTAATTAATTTTTCTTGTAATATTAAAAAATATCCAATTATTAACAATAACTAAGAATATACTTAAGGATATAAATATGACAGAAAGGGAAAAAAAGTTGGAAGAAATATAAAGTAAGTGTAACGATCCGACCGGTCGTTTTGCTTTTTAGAACCCCGTTCCCCCAAATAAAACTTTCCGTGCTTGCTTTAACTAATTTACGACCTGCGGGGATGGTTGGTTCGGGATTTGGAAGAATTTTGGTTGATATATGCTCATTTAATTCCTTAAGAATTTTTTAAAAAGGCTAAGTTTGACTTTGGTCAACATTTTTAGCAAACGGGCCCGAATTCGTGTTTTGACGGTCCCGGAGGGTCCGTAGGAAAATATGGGACCTGGACGTATGCTCGGAATCGAATTCCGAGGTCCCTAGGCCGAGTAATGAATTAGAAATTGTTAAACTGAAATTCCAAGGATTTAAAGAAACTAAATAATGATTTATCACGTTGGTATCGGGCTCGTGGATTGGTTCCGGAGCCAAGTACAGGTCCAATATAATATTTTAAGACTTGCCCGCAAAAGTTGGTGTCAATCCGAGTAGTTTAAGTGTGTTTCGGCTCGTTAGAGGAGAATTAAGAACTTGAAGTTCATAAGTTTGATTCAATTGGTTTTAGGGGGTGATTCTTAGATTTAGTGTTGTTTTGAGTGTTCCAAAGGTTCGAGCAGGTCCGTTTCATGATTTTGGACTTGTCGGTGTGTTCGGACAGGGCCTGGGAGCCCCGAGCGTCAAACGGACGAGGCTGGAGTGAAGTTGAAAAAGTGGGGAAGTGCTGAAGCTGCTGCTTCTGTCATAACCGCACCTGCGGTTGGTCGGCCGCAGGTGCGAGACTGCAGAAGCGGTCGTTCCCTAGCAGATGCGGCCAAGGCTGGCCAGGCCCAAAATTGCAGAAGCGGCCCCGCAGAAGCGGCTCCAAGACCGCAGAAGCGTTCCCATCCCGTTTGGCCAACTTCCGTAGATGCGGTCTCTTCCTCGCAGATGCGGTTCCCTGACCGCAGATGTGGAAATCACTGAAGCAGTGAGCTTCATTTATTACGGGTTCTAAGTTCATTTTGCCATTTTTCACTCCTCCATTGGGCGATTTTAGAGCTTTTGAGAGAAGACCTTCACCTAGCATCTTGAGGTAAGTTTATTCTACCTATTTCTAGTTTAATACTTGTGTCTTAGGTAGATTAAACACTGGTATTAAGGTGAAATCATGGGGTTAGAGCAAAAACCTAGGGTTTTGACAAAAGTTGGATTTGACCACGAAATTTGTTATGAAATGAATTAGAAATCATATATTATTGATCCTTGGGTTATGAAGAACAACTTCCCTTGAAAATTTTCGGAATCCGGGCACATGGGCCCGGGGTCGGATTTTAGGAAACTTGTGTTTAAGGGTGGGGAATTGCTTAAATAGTTAGAATATGATCTTGTAAGCTTGTATTGACTAGTTCCTACCTCGTTTATCTAGTTTTGGATCGTTCGGCTCCAAATTGAGAGTTCGGGCTCGTTCTTGGTATTGGAAGTGCACTTTGGAGCGAGGTGAGTCTCCTATCTAACCTTGTAAGAGGGAATTATCCCCATAGGTGATGTAATCCAATAATTTGCTATTAAATGCGGGGGCTACGTACGCACTAGGTGACGAGAGTCAGTGCTTAGCTACTATTATGCTAAGTCCGGGTAGTTTAAGACCCAAAAGCATGCTTTATGTGGTGTTCTTGCAACTCTATGTTTAATTTGGATTGTTCAATCGTTGTGATTGTGATAAATGAGATTAGTTAAGAGGAACATGACCATTCTTGGCTTTTAAAATAGAAGATGATAATTCAATGAGTAATTGCTTCCCAGTTATATGTTCTTGTCTGCCTGTTGATGTGTTTAATTACATGTGACCGCGTCGCATGGTTGATACGCGAGCGGGGTAATAGATGCATCTATGTTCGTGCCGTTCGACCCTTGGCAGTGCACAATTTACTTTATGTTGGATCAGGCCGTACGACCTTGGCACTACTTGCGCCTGCTTTACCCAGTATTCTTATATGATTTGAGTTTATTAATTGTCCTGAAATGGAAGTTGCCAGTTGTGACATTATCTAGGAGAGGACCTGTTAGTTCTTGCTATACATTGCTATTTGTTTGTTTTATCCATACACAATATAACTCATATCTCATATTATTTGACCCTAGTAAGTGTCAAGTCGACTTCTCGTCTCTACTTCTTCGAGATTAGACAGGATACTCACTGGGTACATATTGTTTATGTACTCATACTACACTTCTGTACTTAATTGTACAGGATCTGAGGCATGCACATCTGGCTATCAGTCTGGTGCATATCTCTGAGACTATTCCGAGACTTCCATGGTGAGCTGCTCCCTTCCTGTGCCGTTCAGCAGCTTGATGGAGTTTTTCTTTATTTATTTTTGCTGTCTATTCTATTTCGGACAGTAGGATAGGATTGTTCTTTTATATATTCTACTAGTTGCCCACAACTTGTGACACCAGGTCTTGGCACACAGATTAGTAGACTATTCTTTTGAGATTTGTATAATTATTTTGGTACCTTACCGGTTATTACTTGTTTTACCTTAATTTAAGAAATTGCTGCAATTAGTTGGTAAAGGTAAAATGAGAACTTATTTATATTTCCGCGTTGGCTTGCGCGGCAAATGGTGTTGGGCGCCATCATGACCTATTGTGGAAATGAGTCGTGACAGTAGGAACAGATCCAGTATTCAGTGTCTTCTTGTTTTGTATTGGAAATGAGAAGAGCACCTAATAAAAGATGATTTGGTTCTTCCTGAACACTTGGTTATCAATCTCACTGGTAATATAGTGCATTTAATAAGAGAAATATTTCTATCATTAGATTAAAACGTAATTTGTGCAAATCGCATGCTACAATTAAAAAGAGATCTTAGCTAGCAGAGATGAATATGTTGATCAACTAAATAAAAGGTTGATTGCAAATTTTTATACCGAATGGCCTTCTACCACACATATTTGTTGTCAAGTTTATTATTTCTTACATATGTTAGTGTCACCGCATATATAATATACTAAGTTAAAATTGATCTTCCATTGTATATAGGTTGACTTTGAAGAAAAATATGCTTGTCATGCTACTAAAAGACTTAGATATGCCGAATAGCTTTATTAATAGCACACAAATGGTATATAGAAGTTTTGAGAATAACATCATACATGCAAAAATTATTATACTGGTCAATATGCTTCTAAGTATATTCTTATCCCTGAATTCTACTTTCGTCTTCCGAAACTAAAGAATATCTTAAATTTGTGTGAAAATAATTTTTAGTATGTTTATGTTTTGCAAATATAATAAATAAAGCACAAGGACCCTAAATATTGGACTATATTTATTGCAATATATTTTCTTGCACGAACAACTGTATGTTGCACATTCAAGAGGGATATCAAGATCGACAACAAGAGATTCGGTTAATGCGGAGTAACCAAAGCATTAGGAGGAAACATACACAAAATAAAATTACCCACAAAGAAGTGTTCGTTAAGATACCATCATATTAATTACGTTTAAACTATAATACATAATTATTTAACTAACATGACAAAATTGATCATTTGTGTAAGTTTTGATGATGCCCTTTTATTTTAAATTCATGTATTATGCTAATGTAATAATATTTTTCGGCATCTGGATGATTGTTGTATTATTATACATAAAATTTCTCTCATGAAAATTGTATTATTTCTTCATATAAATAAATGTTTAAATCACCACAAGCCATTATTAACATGCAACGCACGTTCATAGATAGTAGTACACATATAACATATAAATTATGCATATATTATACTTTCATAAATTATTTTTAATTTAAGTGGTCAGGTGGGCAGCTATTTGAGTTAATTTTTTTTGTATTCTTCCGTGTGAAGCAAAAGTGTTATATTTGCAAAACTTTAAAAATAGGGTACAAAATAAATAGTGGCCTCAGAAGGAGTAATCTGATCAGCTAAATAACTGAAATCCGAATACTACCCAAATTCGAATCCGTATCCGTTTCGGCCTCAAATTCTTTGCCAATACTCCTTGCCGCGCTATTACCCTCCCTTTTATCTACCGCGAACAAACCTTCTTTTTTTCTACGAAGGAATCAAATTGTAAGTTCCTCTTTCATTCTATATATTTTCCTTCTCTCTAATTAATACCAAAAACCTTATTCAATCTGTAACAATTATGATGGTAAAGCACTAATTTTTGTGAATTAAATTCTAATGCTGTGTTTGGATATCATAGTTTCTTCTGTAACTTTATATGTCAATTTACGTTCTTATTTGCTTCACATGTGTTAATAGCTTGAATTTTGATGGTAGAATAATTTGCATGTGACTAGTAAGAGTCAATTAATTACAAAAACCTTTGTTGGATTATGCAGTGGCATGCAACGTTGATCAGCAGCGCAATCACATAATAGGATTGATTATTAGATTTTGTGATTTTTTGAAAGGCGGTTTTCTGCCTCTTTAATCTTTCTTTGCTTGAATAACTTATCTTGGCAATTAGTTGTATAATGTAATGGATGCTACTAATTACTTGCACTGCTCAAGTTGTGTAGATAAATAACATTGAAGTTGTAAGTTGGGAAGTTCTACCTGTAATTAATCTCTTTTTGTAACAATTAGTCTTTGTTAGTCCATGAATCTTTTATTTTATGGAGACTGTTTAAGGCAATCTCACCATAGTTGTCGAAGAGAATTTCGCGTGATTGCCACAACCCCCTTTCTCAGGATGGTGAGGGGATGACTATTTAAACAAGAGAGAGTACTTCCAGTGAAAACCATATATAGGATGTTTGCCAATGAAAACAAGCTTGCCTTCCCCTTCTCCAACCCTAAACGAAAAAGAAGAAGAGTGAATATATATATATATGCTATGGGCAGTGGAGGATGTAGTGTAGTATCATCGGGTTCAAATGAACCCATAACTTCTGAAGCGGAAAAATTCATTAAAATTACAAAAATAGTAGATATGAACCCATAACTTGAAAAATCTAATGAGTTCAATGCTAAAAACTTTAAAAGTTGAACTCATAAGATTTAAATCTTGGATCCGCAGCTAGAGTGTCGCCAGCGGGTTCGGCCGTACCCAATAGCTTTGGTTCAAACCCTGTATTTGTCTTAAAAAATCCATTGAATATATATAAATTATTAATTTAGAACCCAGTAACTTAAAACGATTAGAATCCCGAACCCATAAGCTAGAAATCCTGGCTCCACCCCTGCTATGGGTGCACCATTAAGGAAAGGAGGAAAAAAAGTATTAAGTGGGAATTGATCCTTGTTCCTTTAGGTAAATAACTTAACATTCAACCAAGTCCACCAATCAACCTCTTTGGAGCACGTCCACCAGCAGATAATATTAGATCAATTCTAGAAAATATGTACATAGCATACCTAGTTTGGCGGAGAGACAATGGGTGCACATGCATCATAATTTTCCAAGTAAATACGCCCCTGTGTATGTATTTATATGTATATAATAGTTTTATGGAATAATGCTCTACAAAAAAGAATGTTGAGGAGATCTCTTTCTTTCTTGAATCTGCTGTTGCCACAGCATCTGAACCAAAAATTTTTAACTCACATGAGCGTCCGTATCACTTCTGCAAGTAACTAGAAACACATTTGTGGCAGCTAGTACATGTAGAAGCCCCTAAATTTTGTTGGCTTTTCAATTTTCATTGCAGGAGGAATGTGTAGAAAGCGAGATGAATTTGAACGGAGTCAACGTTTGGATACCATCTAATTCTGGAGGAACCTACTTGTTCCAGGAAGCATCAGATATCCTGCCGCTTAGTAACACTGATTCACGACAACATTCCTGTGAGAAGCAAGATGATGATCAGGTCGCGTGGACCAATGACCGAAGCAGGGCTCCTGTGAATGGATTTATTGGAAATAGAATGTAAGTTCTGAATATTTTTATGTCTTTCCAGGGATAGATTTCTCAAAACTAGGACGTACTATTTTATCTGAATGATATGCTTGCTTAATTTTCCGACGTTGGAACACAATTTTCTTTTGCAGCAAGAGTTTTATGTGTAAAAAGAATTTGGACATGGGCAAGCAGATGGTCAACAATTTGGCTGACTTGAGAAATCAGCCTTCAGTAGATGCTGTTTGTAAGGTCTGTTTCTTTGGTCGTTATTTATATTTTAGCCCGAGAAGAATGTCAAATTCCCTTGTCACATGATTCTTAAGTTGGTATTTTTTAATAAAACAATTTAAATGAGGATCTGTTCATATTCCAATGCTTTCTGAATGAATTTTCCATCAGCAGCTAAGAGTTCACTTTGGTTGGTTGACTGATGTTTAATTTTTAGTCTGAGAACTTCTTTATAGAGATGAGCTCATTGTTTTGAGTTATAACAGCAGGATCATGTGTGGAAGGAGATACTTTCACGTGAATATCAAAACCTAATCCAGCAAGAAGCTTATTATCAACAAGCATGGCAGGATGAAGCAAAGGATTTTCTTTCGTTCAACTTGACACCCATTTCCCATTCAATAGACCTGGGTGATTCACCTCTTCTTTGCAGCTCAAATTTGCAATCTGCACAGCATGATCTCTCAGCGGCTTCTTGCATGAATTACAGCATGCTCCAAACAGGTGACTTTTTACAAACTTTTGTGGTTTTGAAACTGCAAGTAGCTTTAAATTCTAAAGTATTACTTTTAATACAGGATCCTCAGCTAATAAGTCCCCAGTCAGTGTGTCACATGTTCCCGAAGAGATTGTTGATTCTCCTGAACCGTTCTCATCTGTTACTGTATCCTCTGATGGAGAATGGAATGCCAATAAGGAGCCTTATGAAGATGGACTAATGTATTCTGATAGCAGTTTGCTGAGTATCTCTGAATCAATATCGAAAAGTTCAATTAAGCCTCAGTATTCTGATGGGGGTAAGATTTCTATTTCTTATGATCAACTCTTGGAATGTATTAATTCCTAAATCTTCTTTTAGAAATTGCTAATATGGATAAATGGTTGCGGTGGTAACCTCTTGAATTTATCATTTTCTGAAAGGTCTATACCCTTTTGTTGCTGTTCTCATTCTCTTAGTGTTACTGCCGTCTTTTCCATTTACTTTTTACTGCTTTCCACTTTAGTATGTCCAGAACTCTGTTCTCTTTTCCAATCTCTACACTCTTCAGTATTTTTCGATATATCGTCACTGAAAAAGATGTATTTAGAACCCACTTTTCATACTATCAAAACTTCGTCTTTGTTAAAAGGTTAAATTCTTTAGATTAGACCATTTTATACCATTGAAAGTTAATATTTATCAGCTATTACTTATCAAAAAATCTACCATTTATCAGTTATAACTTTATCTTCAACTTTGGACCTACTTTAATTATAATCCAATAAATTGTCAGCCCTCACTTTAATAGCTCTGCCAGGTCAAATGATGCCACATAAAATGGGACGGGGGGAGTAATTTTTTGGGAGAAATCCTAGAACGGTATTGGTTGTTAGAGGTAGTTGCATGTACTTATCATCTTTTACCTGCAAACCATGACACCTAGAACTTTAAGCCAAGTAGAATTTGAGGTTGCAAGATGACAATTTTCTATCCTTCATTACCAATCTTTATACTCAAGAAACCAAGAAAATGGCGAAATACAGGTGCCAACGTTTTCATTTACAATGGGAATCTAGTACTATAAGAACATAGGTGTTGACTAATTGTTATAGCACTTGTAAATATTATAAATTTGAAAGAAAAACTGAAGTACTGTTGGGGCTGGGTGCATCTTGAACTCTCTTCTCAAGCATGATTTAAGCTCAGTTTGATCCAGGGAAACACCAAGCTGAATCAAATTCTAGTTAGTTAGATCAGGTCGCTTGCGAGTGCGCTATGCTGAGTCGAATCCGCCATGTAATTTAGTGATGTGCTCTAGTTCAGAGATTTAATCTTACATTCTCTATGACTTTTACTTTTTCTTTTCCTTTTTTGCATAGTCACTTATTAACACTTGCTTTTTTTGCTTGATTTGGTCAGTTGAATTCAATCTCAGAAATTATGGAGGATATTTGGAAAGTAGTCAGAATATTTATCATGAGAATGTTCCTGCATCGCATGGACAAAGTTTGTCTCGTCTGAATCGTTGGACTTCAGAACCGGACATTAAGCCGTTTTCTGAAGACAACACTTTGCCAACTGCAATATCTTATCAGCTGCCTAATCTGAGATCACATGGGTGCTTGGTGGAGCAAGATGCTTCTATAAGTAATGTATCAAGACAAAGGTCAAGTTTACCCAATTTATTCCAGCTTTTCCCAGAGCAATTACCTAGTATTCAGCAACAAGATTTTCATCAACTTCACAATGGTTTTTCAAATGGATTTGGCTGTGATGAGGAATGTAATGACTATAGCTCTTATATCAATGAAGCTACTTTACCTCCATCAAAGCGAAAGAGGGTGGAAAATTTCCCTGTGCTTCATTTTGGACCTTTCAATGCTGATGCTGGTTCTAGCAATCAGCAGTCGCCTGTTGCTGGACATTTATCGTTAGGACAGTACTCTGAAGGTCCTACTTGCAGCAAAAGGAGTAAGACAAATATCAGTAACAAAATCGCAAGCTGTGTGAAGGATCTGAATATAGCTGGTGGATCCTGTAATCTTCCCAGTGTCGACATGATGCGGGTTGACAATGGTTATTATTTTTCCTCTACAGAGCTCAGCAATGGTTCTGAACTGCAGAAGATAGAGCATACATGCACCAGTGGAACTGAAAATAGTGAGATTGACAATTCTCCCAAAATAAGCTTAGATGGCTCGTATTTTCTTCCTGTACAGCCCTCTGATGATCAACGAGAGGAGATACAACAAACATCTAAGTATAACCAGACCACTTCAGCAACACGAAGCGATTTGATTGAACCGAAAGTTAATTGCCAGATGGGAATGAGGTCAAGTACAGAAGACTCCAAGAGGCTGAGTGTTTCATTGACGGACTTTTTCACGGTTGAGCAGTTGAACAATCATATCTACAGCCTCAGTCAGTATAATCAGGTATGAAATATAAACTGACCTCCATATTTGTTCAGTGTTTTTCTCTAGATCAAATGAAGGAACGCTTTGAGCAATAAAATCCTAGGTTATAGTTTGAGCTGGTCTGACTGTTGGGTAGAAAATTTTAGAATTTTCTTCTGCTTGTTAATTTGATTTGATACTTAATGGTAGAATTTATGTATAATGGCCTGTTCTCTTTCATACCTGTTGCTCTTATTGTGCCTGTTATAAGGTATCAGTAATGAATTAGGAGTACCTATTACTATTGTTTTTTTTGTTAAATGGTAAAGCAGATTGATAGAGATATGTCAAGAAGGTTAGATAGCAGGGTCTCACGTTTATACTTAAGTGATTTCACGAACTTCCTCGGACTGTAATTTTCCAAACTTGCACTAGCACATACTGCAGAGTTAGCTAAGTGAAAGGAGCATAACCCAAAGGCATTTCTTATTAAATGCAAATCATACAATGAAAATTTGTTCTGGTTTTGGTTATATACTATTAAATTAATGGAGAAGTCTTCCTTAGCGAGACAAATATCTTTGAAGAAAGAAAAGATTTAGAAATAGGGATACTGCTACTATTTTGGTCAGTTTGGGGGAAGGGGATTTAAAAGATTACACACTTTTTGGAGCTTGCAGAAACATAATTAGTTCTTTTGAAACTTACTGGTTCATGCATTAGGATCAAGGTATATGCGAGTGTTTCGGTGAAGGCACTTCTTGTACTTAGGATTGGCTTGTAATTAGCTTGATAACCAGTTTTCTCTTACATTTTTGTGTAGGGATCAACTGGGAATATGAAACTACATTCTGTCTGTGAAAATATATGCCAGTTATGTGGCACAGATAGGTTTGTTTTTGTCCCCGTACCTATATATTGCTCATCTTGTTGTGCTCGTATCAAGCGCAACTTGGTATATTATTGGACTGTGGACAAAGCCGGTGCACGACATTGCTTTTGTACAAGATGCTTTAGGAAGTCTCGTGGCGATAATGTCTCATCCCGAGGACTATCAATTAGCAAACAGAAGTTTCAAAAGGCAAAAAATAGTGAGCAAAATGAAGAATCGGTTAGTTTAGTTTAGTACATCTTTCTGTTTCAAGTGTTAGTACTTGATTTTCTATTTTTGTTTAATTTTATCTCATTGGTTCATTTGTAGTGGGTACAATGTGATAAATGCGAGTGCTGGCAGCATCAAATATGTGCTCTCTACAATGCTAAAAAAGATCTGGAAGGACAAGCAAAGTACATATGTCCATTTTGCTGCTTAGAGGAGATAGAAGCAGGAGAGCGTGTGCGTGTGCCTTTACGTGCGACTCTTGGAGCCCAAGATCTTCCAAGGACTATGCTCAGTGATCACATTGAGCACAGATTGTTCAGGCGCCTCAAGCTAGAGAGGGATGAGAGAGCAAAATTGTCAGGACAAGATGCAGATGAGGTAAGCCACTTAAATAGGCTGGATGTAGTTTGTTTCCAACAAACTTACAAGTCCAACGATTCATTAAGGTGTTATTTTATCCTTACGAGCTACTTCAATTATTAACCATCTTAAGTGAAGCGGAAAACATACAAAACTAGCACTTTTCTAATATTTACTTACCTATTGTCAGGTACTTGGTGCAACAGATCTAGTTGTCAGAGTGGTATTGTCTACTAACAAAAAGTTGAAAGTGAAGCAGCAATTTTTGGATCTCTTTCACAATGAAAATTATCCAATGGAGTTCCAGTACAAATCAAAGGTGAGAAAAGTGAACTTCAGCATTCTTTCTTGATATGAATGTAAGGTTTCCCCTCTCGAAGCTATAAACTCCATTCAAATCGTTTGGTCTGATTGTACTCTAAAGTTTTATGTTAGCTTGATATTTGCAATAACACTTCCTGGTTTATGAATTTGTGGAGTATGAAACCCCTTGACACTTTTTGTGGTCCACACCATTTTCTTTTGTCCTGCATACTTGTAGAAATTACTGTATAATTTTTTGGAGGTGAATCTGACATAATGCCCAAATAGGTGATTCTACTGTTTCAGAATATCGAAGGAGCAGATGTTTGCCTCTTCGGGATGTATGTCCAGGAGTTTGGATCAGAATGTGCTCCTCCGAATAAACGCTGTGTCTATATATCATATCTTGATTCTATCAAGTACTTTAGACCTGAGAAAGAAACTGTGAAAGGGGAAGCTCTACGTACGTTTGTATACCATGAAATACTGGCAAGTGCAAAATTGAACCCTTCTTTTATAGTTAATATAGATTCTTAATTTTATCGGTTGAATCACTGGAGTAATTAGATATTTGCTTTCTCTTGGTTATCACATCAGATTGGATACCTGGATTACTGCAAAAAGCGAGGTTTTACAACATGCTATATATGGGCTTGCCCACCTGTAAAAAGTGAAGACTACATCTTGTATTGCCATCCAGAATCTCAGAAAATACCAAAACCAGACCAACTTCGGCGGTGGTATGCGTGTCTCTCTGTCGCTCCTCTCCAATTCTGTTTCCTCATCATTCCTGGCCCCCCTTTTTGTTGCATTTATCGACATTCTCATGCTTTGGTTTAGTTCGATATGGCATGAACATATGGGCACTGTTCTTTGTAATTTTGAAAGCAAAAAGGAACAAGTTCTTACGTATATCAATTTCCTGATTTCAAGGCTTTAAAAAGTAAATCCAGCTTTGAAGTTCGTCTACTAGCACACAAAGTTTTGCCTCAACAATTCAGAAGTTCGAGAAAATTTTTAACTAATAAAACGATATACAAAATCATTCCATTCATGAACTTCTAATATGTCAAAACGTTGGATTTCTAGATTCTAGTTAGGTCCTCCTGGAATTCGTTCCAAAGCCTGTTGAATGATCTTTATGGATTCTGTCATTTCACTGATTCGTACTAAATAACAAGCTATTGAATTCTCTTCTCCGTGCCATTTAACCTGCCAGTCAATTTTGTCGTAAGACTTATGAAGATACCCTTCTAATCCGGAAGCTCATAGCATATCCATATTAGTGGGAATGTCCTGTCAACTCCAAAAATGTACAAAATCTAACAACTCTCTCTAAATAGGGAAGCAGGTTCTCTTCATTCCTTCAAAGCTCTTTTGTTTCACTACCTCCAAACTTTTCATATCGGGGCATGAAGGCATAATTTTGAAGCTTTGCCACTTACTCTCTTTTCTTCGAGTTTGTCCCAATATCATGCAGAATCAAATATGCCCTTAAATCCATTTAATCCTGATGTCTCTCTAGAAAGTGGCTTCTTAGAAAGTTGTGACCTGTTGAGTAAACCACCTCTCCTTTCGACTAGTTTGTCTACTATGATTTTCTTCCAACTCCACAATCCCTTCCAAGATAGTGCTTTACTGCTTTATTGGCACCGTCGCGTTCTCTTGCGCCTAGCCCCACTTCTACTGGGAGTCACCTTTTCCCATTCGAGTAAAAGTTGTTCTCTTTCTTCATCTTTTGCTTAAATTTCCTTCTAATCTGATCAATCTTTTTCCACTTACTAAGAGAATATTAGCTCCAAGCTTTCAATACTCACCAAAGAGGTTTCAAGGACAAGTGAGGCTTGCTCAGTTGGTAAAAGCACCTCCACCTATGACCGTTAGGTCCTGGGTTCGAGTTACGCTGGAGGGGAAGTGTGGAAACACTATAGATCATCCTAATTTGGGAGGGGTTAAAAAAAAGTCTCTTTAGCCGTATAGTATGTTTATTGGAATTGAATGGATTCTGTTTTTTGGGCTGCAGGTATAGGTCAATGTTAAGGAAAGCATCTGAAGAGGATATCGTGGTGAACTATACTAATTTATATGACCACTTTTTTGTTCCGAGTGCAAGGAATAATGCCAGGATAAGTGCGGCTCATTTGCCATATTTCGACGGAGACTATTGGTCAGGTGCTGCAGAAGATTTAATTAGGAATATTGACAAAGAGAGCAGAGGTGATTCACCAAATAAAGTGAACAAGCTAATGACAAAGAGGGCGCTAAAAGCAATTGGATATAACAATCTTTCTGCTGATGCAACTAAAGACATTCTGGTGATGCAAAAGGTATAGTTTCATTGATTTATGTCCTCAGTTTGTATACTTCACCCGAAAGAACTTTCCCCTTCTTTTGATACTAGTTCGAAGTAAGTTTAATAGAAAGAAATAGGTTGCAGTAGGTAAGAAATTCTTATTACTGTTGAAGACTACAAAACATCGGGCTGAAGAAGATGGAAAAAGTAAGTATAAAAAGAAAAAAGAGATGAACATTCAAGAATATGCAAAGAAAGAAGAAAGCACATGGAGGTTTTATGAACTTTCTTCTTTCTTAGAATATCTTTTTTTCTAAAAGTACTTATATACTACTCTCTCCATTCTCAATTTATATGGTGCTCTTTCCATTTGGGACATCCCAAAATGTTTGAAAGGTTCTGCTAAAAATGTTGACCCATTCAAATGAAAATATTTTTCTGTATAACTTTAACAATTTTCAGGTTTACTTAATTTCTTTATCGAACTAACATTTTAATCATTACTTTAATATTTTTTTCCAATGCTATAAATCTGATGGACAAGTCAAATTGACATCTTAAATTTCGTATCTAGTCGAAATAAAATGGGACGGAGCATTAGGAAAAACCTTAAGTTTCATCTGGGATGGTTGCAGAATCTGATGAACATCTTACAATTTTGCAGTTACAGAAAACACAACTTTTAATATCTAGAATGATTGGTGGCGTTAATAAAATCGATCTCATTGTCTGGATTTGTAGACAACAAACTGAAAATTTGACTTTAGATTAGAGTTATATTTTACATCCTTATGCCTGGTATACGTAATGTCTTAACTTTCACACTAGGTGATTGATGAGACATGCTAAGATAAATGTGATATACATGTGTGAGCGGGTGTGTCTGTGTGTTTGTATCTCTCTGCGTGTGTTGGCATTCAGCTGAAAACCCCAGGTGCTTTCAAATAGCGGAACATATCATTAACTCGAATATTTCTATTTATTTGAATTGACAGCTGGGACAAACTATCTTACCTGTGAAAGAAGATTTCATCATTGTAAACTTGCATGTTGTGTGCACAAACTGCCATGACGCAATATTATCCGGAAGTCGATGGTTTTGTTACCAGTGCAGAAACTTCCATCTATGCGAAAGGTGATACTTCCACCTCTTTTCTTTCTCCCCATCACTGTCTCTTTATTCTTTGAAGAGGTTTCTTTTAAACTATGTTTAGTTCGGGGAAAGATGAGGGCTGATTGATATTTTACATCATCCTAAGGGTATGTTAATACTCATATTATGCTGCTTAGGACAACTAGAAAGGAAGATAAAACTTCTTCCTTTTCTTACAAAGGGAGGTTAATATCTGATTTTAAGTCCAAAAAAAATTTCTCCACTTTCACGTCGCCCCCTACACCTCCTTTTAAACAAGGTATATGAGCCTTTCAGCTCTTTACACCCTTCCTCCAGTCAATAATAGGTGTCTTTGGAAGTAGAGTTCTTTGGGGTATCTTACCTTGTGTATTCATCCTGCATGATATTAGTATATCATACGGTAAATGTATCTTTTCTATCGATTGAGTGTGCCTAGTGGAGCTATGGGTTTGAAATTTAGTGATAACTACAGATTTGCAAGTCATCCTTGTGTAGAATGAACTTTTCTTTGTATGTGCTAATTGAAATTCTCCTCTAAATATTGACTGATAATTGACTTGGTACATATTGTTTAATCTTTTTTCATTGAAAAGAAAATGGAAAGAGATATTAGGTCTTTGTACCTATGTTTTTAGCATGTTTTTATTGTAAAATGAAAATATGGAATATATGTTATCTTCATTCATGAGATGCAATGTACTATCAGTTTCTATGACACTCCAGTTTTATCTTTTTTTCAATGGGCTAATCTACTAGCTGCAAAGTTGCGCAATTATATCACAATTTAGATGAACCTTGTATTACTTAAAACCAAGGGAATTTTCCTGTCAGCAGTACAATCCCCTCTGCTCTTGGTTCTCATGACATCCGAAGTAGTCTAATTCACTACCTTTAACTTATCGTATTTGCTCTCTTGACCTTTCTCCCTCTCGGTAAAACAGACTTGTAATAACGGTGAACTTGTATCTTTGTTGTAGAAATGGTGGTTGTTTCCGCGAGAAATATAATACTAATATTGCATATATTTTGTAATTTAAATTTTGTGTTCTTCATATTGTAGGTGTCTTGCTTTGAAGGAAAACTTTGGTGAGCAGAAAACACACACTTCCATTAATGGAGAAAAGCATTTACTTTCTGAGGTGAACTCTCTTTTTCCTTAAAAATTCTTCAACCACTTTGTGGGATGGATCTGAAAAAAAATGTCCGGAAAGTAGAGAAGACTAATACACAATAGAATAGAACGAGAGTTGGGGAATAGGAGAATAAATTCACGAATTTTTGGAACAATAAATCTTTTTTTCTCATGTTCACTTTATTTTATTGGATGGCATGTTGAATAACTTTGACCTCACTACCATTCTGACCATGAAACCTTTCTCCAAAATTACTGTTTCTAGGTTGTGGTGGACGATATACCTGCTAATACGGAGGACCGAGATACCATTATAGATAATGATCTTTTCGAGAATAGGCATTCTTTTTTGAGCTTCTGCCAGCAAAATCACTATCAGTTTGACACACTCCGTCGTGCTAAGCATTCATCGATGATGATATTGTATCATCTCCACAAGAAGATTCACTTGTCCGAAACTGACTCTGGCATTGGAGGTGAGCAATTCGAGGGGCAAAAACTGCTGCAGGTGCGCATTGCTTATTTGTGTGATCACAAACAGAACTGCCAAGTTAGTTCTACCATGTTATCAAGTGATTTTAGGTGTCTAGTGTCTGCTTATTTACCTTACTCTTAAAATGTTTGGAGGTCTACTTAAATTATATGTTCTGAATCTTAAGTTTTGGGATAAAATGCAACAGTTTTAGCTGTAATATGGAAATAATCTGATCAGCTGTGCTCAATTCATCTAACAAGATATTTGGCGCTGCAGGTCAAATTAATGGGCGTACTGGTGCATGCATCACAATGCCGTGCAACCCCAAGTAATCCCTGCTCGTACTCTGGATGCCTCAAAATTAGAAAACTTTTTCAACATGCAAGTCGGTGCAATCTTAGAGTTCCAGGGGGTTGCGAACTTTGTTTAAAAACCTGGTCGCTACTGCATTGGCATTCACAGACATGTCAGGATTTCAGTTGCCTAGTTCCTCGTTGCATGTATGTTAAGTCCTGAATTTTTGCTCCTCAAATTTCTTGCTTCATAATAGATGTAACTCTGCTTTCATCAAATATAATGCAGGGACATTAGAAAGCACGTAGCAAGGAATTCATCGCTTCAGAGAGGTGGAAGGGATTAGCATCTACATGAAATTACATTGCCATGATCATCCTAGTGTATATTCATCACAAGATCACAAGTGTATAGTCATCTCAGTAATTGACAACGTTGACTTGATGTACAGTGACACCAGCTCATCAGCCGTGGCCAAGTTTTGTGAAGATTGCCACAAATCCTTCTCAAGATCCTAGTACATATGTTAGCATGAAATGTACATAGAATTGCCATTGTAGTTGAGTAACATGGTTTAGGACTTAGTTTGCCTCACAAGATAACCCCTTATATGGGAGATACAGAAATTTCTGTAGATGAATATAGTACAAAGAGTTAAGTTAGTCTTAAGTGTAGTTGTCTTTGTAGATAAGCACAGCACAAGTTGTTAATTTAGTTGAAGCGTAGTTACATCGGTGCGTCACTAGATGTCGTTCAAGCTTTCATTCTGGTGGCACAATTCCTGTTGATAATATAATTCAGATCCTAAGTAGATTGTATCTCTCTTGGCCAGACATTGGGGAAAGACTTCTTTACCCTTCTATTTTGACCCCCATTTTGGTAAAAAAAATGTTTATCTATCGTGTATCCCCACTTGAAAGAGCAAGTTATTGGGTCCACTTTTAGAAAAGCTGGTATTACATGCATTAGTCAACGTGCATCAGGAATTCATTAGTTACATATATTCTTAAATCAGTGAACAATTCTACATGTAATTCGGATGCTTCACTAGATGCAGAATCATTTGCCCATAAATGCACTGCATCAAATTGACGCACTTTCGCCATTTCTCAACAACAAAAAAAAAGGATGCAGGTTGGCAACTCGGCGTACATATTTGACACTGCAAGCAGGCTTCCCCCGCTCATTTGGAAAGAAGTGAGAACTAAGAACTATAATGTAACGCATACTTGGGTACTACAATGTATAAAACAACAAAGAGATTGCAAATCAAATAGACAGAAGAAAACTATCCACTTATTTAGTAAGTATTTGAATTTCAATGGTATAGATACAGGGAAGCGCACTCAATTGTTACAGCTGTAATGGTTAACTTAGGGACATCATGCATATCAGCATATGGATACTAAAAATCGTTAAACCAATATGAATGCACCCCGACTTGGACCATCATTTAAACAATCAAATTCCAACCCTAAACTGATTCCTACCGACTACATTTTGAGAAGGATACACAACACTGCACATTACCGTGAAAGCATTAAACTACTCTACAAGTAGCAAAAGAAACAAAATACTAGTCAAGATGCCACGAAAGCTATCCTCAAAAGTGCGACCAAACTACAGTCATTTGGATTTCCACTATGTCGTGATGAAAGTCCAAAGCTTCTTCCCTATAGAGACTTCACCGGCATGTTCAATCTCTTCCTCCTCATCAACCTCATCACCGTCACTGTCATCCCACCCATCCCCATCTCCATTCACATCATAAGCTGAAGGCTGTTTTGGTGTTTCATTTACCTCTTCGCTCAAACCTGTATCATCTACCAGCTCAGTTGCTATGTTAGCACTGCCTTCCTTATTGTCTACTGTATCATTCAACTGGAGAAAAATATAATGAAGGTTAATAGCAGCTGGTTACGAAAAACATATATCACAAATATATCACGGATGAAACTACCCGTCTACTAACAGCTACACCTATGCATTTGGGGACAATAGTGATTTCAAACATAAAATTGTAGTAAATCCAGTGGAAGTAGGTGTGCCAAGGATAAAAGAGAATATGATGTGTGCATACCACATAAAGCAACTTGAGTAATTATAAAGAACTTCAGAAACATTTCCAAGAAGTTTGAGAATGTGTGCGCAATTGTGAGAAATTGTGCATCACAGATAAGAGAGAGCACGGAGAGTACTAACAGGGCTCACGGCTACCGTGGGATGAACAGCAGCAAAATTTCTATCTTTTCCATGATCTTCACCGTTGTCAACCAGAAGAGTCGCCCGGGAAGCGTTAGAGTTCCAAATCTCTTCCTGAGATTTTGAAATTGGGTCTGACAAAGATCCATTGACTGTTGCTGGTGCAGCACTGTGAATAAAAGAAAGGGCAAGTCAACCACCACGAATTGTCTAAACAATATCGTCTCTGGAGCATGTGAAAGCAGTGGCTCCTAGTCCTTGGATAGCATATACTATATATTTTTAGGGGGAATGGAGGGCAAAACAATTTTCATGTAATTCTTAAGACAAGTTCCACAATGTTTTAAGGCCCTATTTACATTGCAACTCATTTTAGCTATGCAGTAGAACTAGTCTATCCAGTTCAGCAATTAAAAAGGCACTCCAACAACTTACCTCCTAGGTCGGCGGAGATTGTATCTTCTTTCAGCATGAGCCTGCACACCAGGGGCAACCTGTTGTCTCCTCTTCCTGCGACTGCTGGCTACACTATTCGACTGTCCTTCACTATTATTGCCATCGATCTCACTAGCCATTTCTTGTGATGTCTGCATGTGACTACGCTTTCTGGAATTTCTCTGTGCTCCACCCGAGATACCTGATTCTCTTTGGCTCTCCTCGTTCATATTAACTGAGGTCTCCAAACTTCCATTGGCGTGCATATTCTCACCCTCTTTAGGAACTTTTTCAAGAACTGTTCTTGTATCTGTAGCTTTTGCTGTTTTACTACTTCTACCACGTCCTTTCTTCACAGGTCTGCGCTGACCAATTTTCACGCTGGCATGATGAGAGTCTTCTACAGTGCCTTGGTCAACTTCCACCTCTCTAATGCCATCACCTTGTTGAAGCCTCTCATCATCAAGAACATTCATGGAAACAGCCAGATCCGTGTGATTTCCTTCGTTTGACAGTTTATTTGGTGATATGTCCGCACACTTCTCTGATGCAGAAGATCCATCAACCAGACAATGAGAAGAGGCATTTTCAATCTTTTTGCTAGGTGAGAATTTGAGAATCTTAGATGTGCATTTTCGAAGCCAGGACATGGTTCCACCAGAAACCATTGATCCTGTATTAAGAGCACCAGGGGACAGCTCATCACTAGTCCTTTCCAAAGATCCTCTTTGAACATCGTTTAGATATCCCTGCACGACACTTGGCAGAGGAGGGGCCTCAAAACTCTCAGCTTCAGCGAGAGCTTGAAGGTCAGAAAACTCAATCACACGAATTCCTTCTCCGCATGAGCTGCAGCTTTTCTGTTGCTTGACAAAAGCAATAAACTTGTCCCTTTCCTTAATAAAAGCTAATCTCTGATCCTTCAACTTCCTGCTTAAGCCAACAAGCACATCAATATCCTTCTTCAACTCTAACTGTTGTACTTCAAGAAGTCCCTTGTTAGCAGAAATTTCCTGTTTTTCTTTCTCCAGACTGACTCTTTCTAATTTCATCTCTTCCATTTCTCTATGGGCGACTTCCTTCAAATACTCAATATTGCTGAGCTCCCTCTGCCTCTCTTCCTCAAAGAGTTTCTCCCGTACATGCAGTGCAGACTCCTTTTCCTCCTGCTTCCTCTGCATATCACTTTCAAGTTCTCTTTTTTGCCGTTCAAAGGCATGAAGCATTTGGCTTTTTTCACTTCGAGTTTGCTCTGCTAATATTGACTTCTCATGATCCATGGTAGCTTCAAATGTTTCTCTTGCCAGTCTAAGGGCTTCCAACTCCCTCTGAACATAATTTTCTCTTTCCAGCTTCTCCTTGCTTATCATTTCCTCTTCAGTGCGCTTCAGTTTTTCGAAATTCTTTCTCTGTTCATTAAGTTCCTGCAAGTCTATCTTGATCTCAGATCTTTTCTCATCCAGTTCTTCCCATTCTTTCTCAAATCTTTCTTTTTCCTGCTTCAAATCCTCAGCTTCCTTCAACAGATTTTCTTGGAGGAGTCTACACTTGTCTATCTCCTGCTTCAGTTCTGACTGTAGGCGAGCATGTTCCATTCTCTCATCTTCAGTTACTCTAAGTTGTTCTGTTTCCTCACTGATCTTGACCTGTTGCTTTTCTATGTCAGCTCTTATATTCTCAAGCTCAGCCTTCAGAGCTAGCAAATTCTCCTTCTCAGAAACTATCTGCTTCCTTTCAGTTTCCAAAATTTTCTCCTCGGTTTTCAAAGACCTCTCCCTTTCCTTCAATGATTTTAACTTCAACTCATGATCCTTCTCCTTCTCCTTGACTTTCTCCAGCTTCTTTTCAACGGCTTGTTCTCGTTTCTTAATCTTTTCTTCCATGTGATCAACTTCAGCTTTCTTCGTTTCCAGTTCAAGCACCTTACCTTTTAGTTCCTCATCATGTGATGCCCGCCTTTGCCTCAATTCCAACTCAAACTCTTCTTCCTTAGAATGCAGGATACTTCGATGTTCATCCATTAGATTTTGAATTCCCTCCTGTTTACAATTAGAAGAGCAAGCCTAAGAAAATATCATAGCTTAATAGTAACTTAGATAATTTTTCTTTTCAAGTTACTCTCTTCCTCAAAAGACTCTGAAGGTAGAAGAGGGAGGGAAAACAGAAAACTGAACCACAGAAAACGTAAAGCAGAAGGAAGCTTTAAAGGGCAACTCAAAGAATTGGAATGGGTTCACAATGGAAAGTTTTCAACAAAAACAAGATAATGACTGGTGAAATTTCTTGGATTAATGGCTTCGTGGTCATAAATAATTTCCAAACTAAAATGAACTCAAGACAACAGAGGCCATCTCTTTCATCAATAAGGTCATTAATTTCAATCATCTGCACTAGACAAACCCAGGGGAAAAAAGAACAGGTACTCACTCTCTCTTTCAAGTTCAACTTTTCCTGTAGATCGAGCAACTCCCTCTCTTTTATCTCCAGGCTCTTTCTCACATCCTCGAGTTCCTGTATCAAGTGGAAAACTTTATGGTAAATATAACCTCAGCTAGGGAATTGAAGAACTCAAAGAAAACTTACCTTCTCCTTATGAGTAAGGTTTGCTATCCGGCTGCTCATATCATCTTCTTTCTTCCTCAAAACTGAGTTAGCTGCGTCAATTTTCCTCTGGTCATCTTCAAGGTCATTCTGCTTTTGCATCAAAATTCTATCAGTGTCATTGGCTCGCTGCTCTCTTTGGTTAAGCAATCTTTGGCCATCAGCCAATCTCTCCTCTCCAGCCTGTAGTTTTCTTTCCCATTCCTGCAAGTCTTCTCTTTGTCTGGATATATAAGTCCCAAAAGCTTCACGCCTGAGACAACAAGAGTAAACAATGTCACTATCAAGCAAGAATTAAATGCGGTCGTCATAACTCTAACCAATTCAGCCTGTGAATTTGAATGGGAACAAATTAGAAGAGAAATATGGGATAAGAAAGAATCACTGGGAGCCAATAGCATACTCTGCATTGAAAGATGACCGTTCTCTTCGAAGCGCATGTTCTTGAGCCTCAACTTCATTAAGTTTCCTCTCTACTGCAGAACTCTTTTGGTTCACCTCAGCAAGCTTAGCATCCGCTGCACGCAACTTTGCTTCTACCTCCAATGATTTCTCTTCAACACTAGCAGCCAATGCATTTGCCTCCGCCAATTTTGCATCAGCTATATATTTTGTCTCTGCAAACTCCGAGCGCATCTCACGCAATTCCTTCTCGAGCTGCACCCACCAACAATTACGATGTTAGTCACCAAAGAACATTACTAAAATGAAGTCCAGAGTTTTTCACATTCAAATAGGAGAATTGCGCAAGTTCAATATACAAAGTGCATGAGTTATCAAAAAATCAGCCACTACCACTACAAGCCATTGACACGCATTCAACCTGGAGTGTTAAATATTTTGTTACTTGCAGGGATTACCCCAACTCGCAAAAGAAGTCCCAGCAAGGATTAAAATGCACATGATCATCCGCTTAGAAGTTGATATAACAGGTAAGAAATTGCGAGATAACATCCCATATAAACACCTGTTAGCTCTAAGCAAAGTGCAGGATATGTCAGCTCATAATTACAATCATTACTATTATTACTTCTGACAAGGATCCCAAAACGTAAATTATAATGCATGCTATAGATCATTATTTTTTAATACCTATGCCACTAAATCACTATTACTTTGTCCTTAGCGGAAATACTAGCGATGTACATAGCACATGAGATGCAATGCATGACGAGCAATATACATCCTTGCCTAAAGGAAAAAAAAGTCATTTCCCCAAATTTATTTTTACAATTTAGAAGTTGAGAGTCAGTCTGGTACTAGTTCTTAGGTTTTCAGGCAAACCTGATGAAATACCCCAGAGCAACAAACATAGTAAGAACCAAGTTTACATGGCTGACTTCTTCAGAGAACAATGAATGTTAAAACCTATGAATGCTTAATAAAGAAGTAGAACTTTTTTGAGTAATAATAAAGAAGTAGATCTTGTACCTCCAGCACACATTGCTTCTCGACTCCCAGTGCCTTCCTTAAATTCTCTTCCCGTTTCTCCACTTCAGATATAGCAATTGAATGAGCTGCTTGTTCTCTTCTATAAGCATCATTTGCTTCTTCTAAGGCTTGCTTAATTTCTTCAAATTTAGAAGACCAATCCTTCTTTTCGATCAGTAGAAGGCCCATATTGTATTGGTAGGAAAAAAGCTGCAGAAGATATGCAGCAGTATTGCAGTAAACAACTTTGCAGACGTAATTGAACATTCTCAGTAGGTATACTGTGCAGCTGATATATTATGAGAATCTAACGTAAACATCCAAAAGAGAAGAAGCAATAACTCTTCCTTCTACCCTACAAGTGGATTTGGCATACTTTTGTGAGCATTTGCAGTTTTTATCTTTTGTCTATGGCCCCAACCACAGCTTCTAATTTTATTCTCATTTTGGCAGGTTATGCGGGCTGAGGGGAGCAGGCAAGTTAGGGTAACAATCAATAGAAAAGATGCTTCCAGCTTCAGAAAGTTGATCTATATTCTTTTAAATTAAACCTAAGCAAAAAGTTTCTGCACTCGGAATTTGGATTAAAGCAAACACAGTTTACACTGTCACAGCTTCTATATTGTTGTATAATTTCTATCAAACTGATTCTTTAGAATTTGTTTTGCTATCCTCTTCCCACTAAAAGTAAAATTTACCACTTAAACAGCATTCTCAAGTCTCAACCAGATGATGGCCACAAAGCATTAGACGGAATAATTGTTAGGTTGGTTTTGATCTGCATACATACATGGCAATTGATATTGTACCATTTTGTAACGTGTACATACAAGTGAAACAATCTCTCTGTTATCAAAGTGAAGCAGCCTCTCTATCCAAGGGAAACAATTACATAGCACCAGGCATTGAAACCCAAGAAGATATACCCTCTTCATCCAGCTCTAAAGCTGCAAACTTGCTAGTTTTGTAATAATGGTGTCCCTAAACCACCCATATTCAGCGAGAGACATCACTATGCAATTATGATGGATGATTATAGTCTTCCCATATGATGATCTGATGCTCTACAGTGAACCTTTCAGCTCTACTAATACTAATGTACTATCCCAGTAGCAGGCCAAAAGTCGCAGAATTTCCAAATTCACAGTTCTTTTTTACAGCCAAAAGTCACAGTTCATTAAAAAGACTATGGAATACACGAGGGGTTAAGTTGGCTAACCTCATTTTCAAGCTTGGAGACCTCTCCAATTTGTGCTTCCTGATCCATGTTTCCATAATCTTGGCTCGTCAAACTTTTCTGAGCAGTACCCGCGAAGGCAACGCCTTTGCCCTTGTCAGCCGGTTCGCTCCTCGGTGACAGCGACCAGCCGGTCCAAAATTTCTTCGGTGTAGACATCTAGAAGATTCTACGAAAAAGACCACCCCAGAACTCAATAATTTACAGATCGCAGATTTATAACTTAAGCTGCAACAAGAATGATTAGAAAAAAAAAAGAGTAGTGGCTTTAACGATTGATTATAACCGTCAATTTGATATCGGAATTTGTAACCCTCGCCGGAAAATTCCCAACTTACAACGGGCTCCTCCGGCCCCCTCGCTTTTTCATAATTTACCTCCTAATTTTTGTTTTTTCAATATATATATGTACCAGGCCCGACAGTGATTTAGCTACGTTCTTTTACAATTATAACCTTGGTTCTCCGGTATTTATTATGGTTAGCGGGGGCTTTTATGGAATTTGAAGCCCTTAAAATGAGTTTCGAAAATGAGTTTTGCGTTTTGTGTAGTGACGGTATTACCCTCAAATGGCAGTTAAGAGCGCTGTGAGGTAGGGGTGTTCACGGTTTGACGGAAACCGATCCAAACCGAAAACCGAACCAAACCGATTAAATAAACCAATATTTTTTTTTGATTTGGATTGGTTTTGGTTTTAAATTTTAAAAATCGATAATATTTGGTTTGGTTTTGGTTCTATTTTAAAAAACCGAAAAATAAACCGAACCAAACCGATTAATTATATACAAAATTTAATAATTATTTATATACAATATAATATCTTTTTGTTAATAATTTTAATTGTTATTTTGAATTTTGGTTTATCCTACTATATCTTAAAAGATTGCCTAAGCCCAAAACAATAGGATTCGACCAATTTTCTTTTCATTAATAGACTCTAATTCTCTAACCCCCGCACATACTTTTGCCTAATAGAAGAGGTAAAAAAAAAGCCACCACAAGAGTAAAGAAAGCACATTCAAATTGCAAGACAACAATGGCTAAAGCTTTAAAAAGCAACCTTATAGTTTGTTTTTTGTTCATTCTTTTCATATAAACATGTAAATAAACTTTCAGTTCTCAAAGAAATATATAAAAATCATAAATTTGGCAAATTATTTTCAGATTGTTGTCTAGCATTGTTTTAATATTATCGACTTATCATTAGTTTACTAAGAACTGAAAAACCGAACCAAACCGAACCAAACCAACAACAATCAAACCGATGGTTTGTATTTAATTTGGTTTGATTTTGGTTTTAAAATTTTAAAAACCGATTAAATTAGTTTGGTTTTAGTTTTAATAAAAAACCGACCAAACCGAACCGTGAACACCCCTACTTTTGTGAGGAGTTGGCTTAGAGGAGGTGAAGGAGTAAATAGAGCTATCCAGGGGCTTTTTGACAACTGAAGAAGAACTTGGCGTCTAAGGGCGAATATGCTGCTTTGGAATGCCACGGTGTCGAGGCATTATCCATTTATGGTCAAATTTTGGAAATTGTTGACGACTCAAAACCCAAATAGTTAACTCTTTCTCTTCGCTCATAGGCCTTAGCTGCATTAAAAAATAATTCTTGCTTAAAATTCTCATAACTAATAGTATTAGTTATTAACATTAGTAATAATTAGTACCAACACTAAACCCTGCTTCAGTTAGTTCAGTAATAAACTCTAAACTTATGTATCATTTTACGAGTGTAGATGTGCACTAAAAGTTGGTGTATCGCCAATACCTGGATAAGATTATTGAGTATTCAATGACGAAAATGTCTTTAAAGTAGTCAATTTATGTGTAACAATTAATTAATATGTTATTATATTTCGTACATTATAACTCTACTGTCCACGTTAATACCAATTCCCACACATTATCACGCGTAAGACTCCATGTATAAACTTATAATCATTACTGCTAGTTCGTGAACTAAATGACCCTAATAACAAAAAGTATAGGGGGAAAATCATTCAACAATGGAGGTAAGGGATGAAAAGTTTTTTTATTATTTATAAAAACAATCACTACAGTTATAAGTAATGAAAATAATTGTTGGTATAACTTCGAATATTAAAAGTCAAGAAAATTACTGATACTTTGGCAGCTAACTGCCAATATTTGTGCTTACTTCATCCTTATTCAATTTTATCTGCTCAGAATATAAAAGCATATTCCTGCCAACAATTTTGTTCCTAGGAGACCGTGTCGACCATAAAATTAATTATCTTGCTTAGAAATTACGGCAGATTATTTAATGCGTCTCCTTGGGATGATTAATTTCCTGATGATGCTAACTTGCTTAGCCTTGAGCCAAGTGAATAAGATATTTGCACTCTTGTAGTCTTGTTTAGGGGTGTTAAAACCGAACCGGAAAATCGTACTAAACCGAAAACCAAACCAAATCGATTAAAAAACCCGACTAGGTTTGGTTTGACTTGGTTTGGTATTGAGTAAAAAAATCCGAACCAAACCGACATATAAATATATAAATTTTATTTATATTTTTAAGACTTTGTAGTGATTTTTCTTTAGAAAATGTAGAAATATTTGGTATCCTCTCATGTATTAACCTTGAAAGCGTAAATTAACGAAAAATTATTGTTAGACGACTAAGAAAATAACTATCACGTGTTACTAAAAAATTTCTCCCATTAGAATATTTTAATAGATAATATGTTTGTCAATTTTTTTCATATTTACTAAACATATATTCACTTATCAAAGCTTTATCTATAATTTTAATAACGTAAGATTGAAATAATATTCATATAACAAAAAAACCCAAAAAACCCGACAAAATCGAACCAATCCAAACCGATATAATTGGTTTGGTTTGGTTTTGATAGAAACCGAACCAACCCGATCCATGTACACCCCTAGTCTTATTCATACAGGCTCTCACGGAATACTTTGGATTCTTAACGTCGTACGAATCAAGGGAAAAATCTTTAAAAAATGAACGATCAACATTTTGTAAATGAAATCTCATTGGGGGATGAGGAAAGAAAAGAAAAAGAAATAATGGAGGCATTGTGACAATTAGAGAAAGAAACAAGCGTTCGTTTTTGTCTCTAGATTTATTAGTATCGACACACTTGTGTAATTCGCTTTATACAATTTTAGCTGAAAATCATTTGGTGTTGTGTGGCTATAATGTTACTATCATATTGCAACGTCTGAAATTTTAGGGACTTTCATGACCACCTTGATCATTCGAAAAAAGATCATCTGCATTGTAGAAGAGAGACTAAAATTGCACTGGCTTACCTATAAAGTTATGAACTGCTCGTTGGAGAAATATATTTTGTTTTTTTTTCATGTTTATTGAACAAAGTATCACTGATTCCATACCTCGATCTCCTACTTACTTAACTTTTCTTTATTTTGATCACCTATTTACTAGAGAAATCGTCTTCTTGAGCCGAGGGTCTATCGGAAACAACCTCTCTACCCCTCGGGATAGAGGTAAGGTCTGCGTACACACTACCCTCCCCAGACCCCACTTGTGGGATCTTACTGGATCGTTGTTGTTGTTGCTGCTATTTACTAGAGACTAATTTCGATAGATATTTCCTTTATTCTTTTTGTGTGGTTCTACCAGTTTGTCCGACTGTAACCTTCCAAAGAGACGAATCTAACGTTCATCTTCTATAATGCAGCTGATTATCTTTATCGGCCGTTGAGACTAATGTCACGAAATGTCTAGTTTTGGTATTGAAGGTCACGTCTAAATTTTCTAGCGCTCCCTGATATTGTTTCTGGCCCCTTGATTTCCTAAAACATAACCTCAACAAAGATTGAATTGGGTCAATCCGGTCGCAACAATCTTTTCTTCTCATGGAGATACTGGCTCTCAGAAGCGTTCATATATCTATAACGAAGGTGTATAAAAAAGCCATTAATGAACAAGTATAATTAGTTCCTCCTTTTCTATCAGAAAAATAAATGGAGTATTAAACATCCTGATAGACTAATAGAAAAGTTGTGCCCACATGCCATGTAAGCTCGCCTTACCACCGACATGCTTTTCGTTGACAAGAAAATTAAAAACTAAAATACACCAAAAAGAAACATGATTCTGGGCCCAGGAGGGGAGGAAGGTGTCTGGCTTCATGAACTGTTATTCATATGAAAATCTGATCACAATTTTGCAAATCTGTTTCTGTCGAGAGATTACATTCCCAAAATTGCCCTGAGAGGCGGAGAAATCGCGCTCTTCTTAGGGTCAGCTAAAAATAGAGAACCCAAAACCTGAGGCATATAACTCAAAATCCTTATCCCAAAAATGAACCAAGGAGAAATTAACAGATGTTAAGCGAAGGTAGAGGTCTCAAATCCATGTCCCTATCAATATCTTTGAGATGCAGGCTAGCAAGGGGGGTGCAAAACTGGCGCATAGGTCTCCCTTTGCTTTTCTCGAGGCAACTATGAGATTTGTAGCTCCCAGTTGTGCTCCTTTCATGTCCACAAATATTCTCTGCGATACTCTCGAACAATAACAGGAACACTTGTAGGAGGGATCTGCATACGTTGAGATGAACTCGAAGTTATACTCAATATCATGCTTGTTCAGCTAATTTACCTCAGGAAATCTCCAGGGAGGAAATGATATAAACACGAGTATTGATGACTTACCATGCCATAATCTGTGATTATCATTGATACATAGTCTGAAGGTGTTGCATCGTAACTGTAAGGGTTGAAAATAAGAAGTAAGTTCCAGAAACTTGACTGATTAGCCAATAAAACCCGAATATCATATATCTGATATAGTCATACTTACATCAGATTCAGCAGTTGTAAATTATCACTGTTAGACCAACCATCCAAGTGGTTAATTTCCATTCTACCAGGAACCTTAGCTATAGCTTCTGGATCACCTGTACAGACACAAGGCTGAGCTAGTAAGAAACAGGGTACCATCAGATACTACTTCAGGTATGACCACCCCCTGAAGGAAGCAATCAGCATAAAAACAATTAAAACCTCTAGTGCACCGTCTGCTGGGGGGTTGAGGGGTGACACATACCAAGTTCATTAGAGCAAATTGAGTCAAGTTGAACCCTTTCATGAAATTTATACGCTTCACAACATATCAAGACAGGTACCCGGAATGAATTAGCAACCATAGCAACGCTTGCAGTTCCAACCCTTGAATAAACAGTTCCATTGGACAAAACTGATGAAGCACCTAAAAGTACTCTAGTAACTTCATGCATGATATAAGAAATGGCATTTATATGAGTGTATGTACACTTAACACCCTTCCCGACCAACCGACGAAGCAGTAATCGCCCTTCAAGCTTTGGACGTGCGTCTACTACTACGACACGGAAATCCTTGCCAAGCTCATGAGCATGTAACAAAATCATTTCAACAGCAGAGGATGATCCATATGTGAGAAGAACATCACCATCCCTTATTTTAGTTACTGCATGCTTGACTATCACCTTGTCTGCAAGTATTATCTTTTCACTAATGAAACGATCAATATCTGTCAGAAGAGTGGCTTTAGCTTCTGATTCTGACAAAGTCAAAGGCAGTTTGGCAATCCTAGTTTTAAGAAACCTAATAGCATTCCCCATGCTGATTGAGAGGGGCCTGCACTCGATCAAAAATGAAACATAACAATTAACTTTTGCAGTCAAGTCTCTTATAAGAGCTTTCTCTGGGGGTGTTGAGTAGTCTTTGATGGACTCTTGAAAAGCTTGAAGCATAGCAATACAGCGGGCATTCCCACCAGATATATCTCCAGCCAAATATCTCAGCCCAACCTAATACCAAGTAGAAAATCCAAGATTTCAATGCAAGAAGTTTTAAAGTATTAACAGGATATTAGCTCCTAGTCAATCATATACCCGCGTGGCAAAAAAAAAAAAAAGGATTTGCAGCTTTCCTTGATTCTTCAGGAGTCGTGATGCCACACAGTTCTTATTACATTTCCCACATTTAACAAAGATGGTCAAAGCGGCCATAATTCACCCTGATACCCTTCTTTTAAGGGGGTGGTGAGTTTGGGGGGTTGGAAACCTCTACAGGTTAAATGAAAGCAACATTACAGTGGCAGTGTGGTTAAATGTCCTTCCTCAACCCTAAATAGAAAAACTAAAATAAAATGAAATGGAAAAGAAAGGTAACACAGTCAGGGTATACCTTAAAAACAGCAGGATGAACTGGATCTAGTTGGAAGAATCTTGATTCAAGCTCGGGAAGTCTTGTTCCATGTTCATATTGAGGCAAATGCCTAAAAAGTTCAACCCTGTTTTTGGCTTCAGTTTGCTTTACTACTGAGCGCTTCTTCGCCTTTTCCACACGACTCTTATCATCAAATTGCATCCGTGGATGAGGAACATCTTTTTTCCTATCTTTATCTGTTGCACGATCACTGCCCTTTTTTTCAGTAGCTGCAATAGGAGGGCTTTCTTTCTTTTGTGAAGTGCCCTTGGCTATCTTTACTGGGTTTAATGATGATTTAAGTTCTCCAGAAGCAGCAGTGGCGGTCTTAGTTCCGTCAGCTGGCATATAATCATCAGGACAACCCAACATAAGTTTTACGATTCTGTAGAAAGGATACAAGACATAATCTGAATCAAAGAACAAAGCAAAAGCATTTGCCCTGCAGTAATATTTTTTATGCACAACACATTCCAAATAAAGAATGCCTTTTGAATTTAAAGAATCAAGTCCAAATAAGATAAGAAATTCTGTAAAATTAATCCTAACAAGCGATGATGTGTGGCAGAGGAAAGGACATAGAAATGCCAAAAGAGAGTTTGGATGTCATAGAACATCTGAATTGTGGAAAGCAGCGCATAGAAATGCCATACTGCAACAAACTGGTACGGGTACGATCTCCCTCAACCACTAACATGAAGTCAAAGATTCTCTACTTACATGGAAAGAAAATATCGAAGACCCACATGTAAACTAGATTTTTCCTTTTCTTTAATGCCTTTAAGTCTCTGTTTTCTCTTTCTTTAATGCATTTAAGTCTCTGTTTATCCATTCAGAAGTTGATCTATTCATTCCCCTACCACAGAAACCACCGTACTACCTACCCAAAGCAAGCTGAGTAAGCATGAGCTATGATATGTCCAATTTAAGCAGAGAAATCTCCCATCAACTCCTAAAGTACCAATGCAGAATCCACAGCAAGGAGGTCAGCTCCCCGACATCTCTCTGTAACTGCCACACTCCACCAAAAGAGTTTCTTCCACAAAAAAATGACATATCAGATAATATTACAACAACGAATCACATGAGGCAAACAAGTTTCACATGTCTGCAACTACATAGGAAGAACACATTCCTCAAACTGTGGATCCATAAAATATTAAGATGGAAGCCCTACTAAATAGATACTGTCTTCACATTCATTTTAAGGTATACATATCTGGCATTCCAAGCGTCCAGCAACAAACGATACCTAAACAAGCCAGCTTGCTGGCACTAAACTGCAAGTTGAGACAAAGTGGAGAATGGACAATATCTACGCAACAGGATGACATTTAGTTGTTACAGCCATTTTAATCCCCTCCTCCCCCCCTCCCAAACAAACAAACAACAACATACCCAGTGTAATCTCACAAGTGGGGTCTGGGGAGGGTATTGTGTACGCAGACCTTATCCTACCTTGTGCAGGTAGAGAGGATGTTTCCGATAGACCCTCGGCTGCAATTTAGAACAAGAGATGCAAGAATAAAGAAGAGAAACATGCAGAAACAACAGCAATCTAATAATACACCGAAGCAGAGGTAACATCAGGAAGTACTCGAAATCTAAGAAAAAAGGAAAGAATAGTAATAACACTACGGGTATGGGTAGGAAAGACTCTCGACCACCTACTAACCTTCTACCCTAATCCTTGACCTCCTTACTCTCCTATCACAGGTCATGTCCTTGGTAAGTTGGAGATGAGCTATGCCTTGCCTAATCACCTCTCCCCAATACTTCTTCGGCCTACCTCTACCTCTCCTCAAACCCACCATGCCCGAACCATCTTAGCCCAACTTTCCACATCTTGTCCACCACAAATAACATTTCTACCTTGGCCTAAATATCTTCATTCCTGGTTATATCTCTTTGGATGTCCACACATCCATCTTAGCATTCTCATTCGCTACTTTCATCTTATGGACATGGAAATTTTTAACTGGCCAACACTACGGCCCATATAGCAAGTTGATCTAACCACCACTCTGTAGAACTTACCTTTACCCCCATAAACAAACATAACATAAGGAAGAAATCAAGATTTGCAGGGCTTTGTCTATAATCTGCAAGACTTATAGATGTGCTTTAAATACTTCTCAGCCAAATGCCACCAAATGAGCAGAGCTCTTGATTTTCCAAAACCTTAAGATGTTCCAAAAGTATAACTCACATTAAATACGATTGAAAGAAAAAAAAATTGATTAACAAAAGGTTAATCAAATGCATCCTCTCTAAGGATATAAGCAGCAATATTTCTTTAAACCAATTAGCTCTAATTTTAACATGTGCTAGCATGCAAAAGAAACAATATATTAACAAAGGACTATGATCCCCTAGCTCAAACAATGAGCCTCCACACGAAATATAACCATTCCTTATTCAGTTCTAAGACAAATAACGACACCATAATCCACCTTTCTTTTGATTAGATAATAGTATCATAACTTGTACTAATAGCTAATTTCGTTACGAAAAAAAACATATAGAATAAAGATGCCATGAAACCTAATCACGAAATAAAAAATAAACCTTTAGCAGCAGCTTTTGCAGCTCTTTGAGCTTCCTGAAGAGCACGCCTCTCGGCCTTGGTTGTTTTCTCTTTCAATGGTTTTGAACTAGCAGTTCGTTCTTTCTGCACTTCCCCATCCTTATCTAAATACAAAACACAGATAATTTTATCAATATGAAAAAGGTACTAATATCGACAAAAAGGTAGAGTACTAATATTGACATAGAAAAGGGAAGAGAGAGAAACACCTGTTACTCCTAAAGGCACGTTAGCCTTGGAGACAGTAGTCAATCTAGAGACCGTAAAGCTGTTCTGCTTGGCGGCAGGCATTTCAAATCCTGCGGAGGGAAGAGAAGTAGCAAATTTTCCAGAACTACCCCTGCGATGCCAGCCAGGAGAGGATGAATCATCAGCGGGGAAGTCCGTGGTAGTAGGAGAAGAGAATTCAGACGGATTGTAGCTGCCGACGGGGATAGAATCACGACGCAGTGGGGATAACGGTGCCTGAGGGGGCCGGGGTAGGGATAAGTCGGCGGAGAGATGACGTGGAGGAGGGATCATAACGGGGGAAAGAGAGTTACCAGAAGGGGATAGATCGGAAACGGGAGGAGAAGAGGAAAATTGGATGTTAGGACCCGATTGGGAACGGTCGGGTGGAGCGAAGAACCCGACTTGACGAACCTTAGGGTCGCTTACGGTTCGAGGAACTCGGCGAGAGTCCATGGGAGATAGAAATGGTACGGAAACTGGGATTTGATTGGAATGGATGGGAGAAGAAGGAGGTAGGATTAAACAAAGGCCATGGGAGGGAGAAATCTAGGGTTTTAGTTGAGGGGATAGAATCAGAGATGGGGTTTCAGGTGCGTTAGTTTTACAGTGCTGCTTCAGCTGGGAGTGTAAAAAAACGGCTATAGTTTTACGACTGGTTAACTTTTTCCTTTTTTATTTTTAATGGTGGATGCTGTGTAGACACGAACTATTTTTACAATATCTACTCACACGTCCCTCTTTCTAGTTTCTAGCCCCGTTGTACTTCTCGCTATGTACTTCTCGCCATTATCATGACTTGGTGTAAAACTATTGGGAGTACTTCAATGTCCTAATTACATGTTAAAATCTACTTAGGCTTCAAATTGCTTGTTCGTGTAATAAGGAAATTATATTTACTTGTTATAAGGGTAATAATTACTTGTTGCTGAACAAAGTATGACAACCCAAACGTAAGTATCTTCCAAGTGTTATTTTGTCTGTGGTTTGATTCGATAAAACCTTGCTTGTATATACATTAGGGACTTTTTCATTCCTATACACTATTTGAAATTTTATTATATTTAATGTTCATGTTTAGTTAATTACCCGACATAAACAAGTTTTGTTTACAAAATATATACAATCCACCTTAAAAGGCTCTCAAATCCACTATTTGTGCCTTCAATCAAGGGATTTAGTTACACCATTTTCCTTTTTTTTTCTCCTCTCTCCTCTTTCTCTCCAGATCTTCCATTATTTTAAACTATTTCACTGATAAAATACTCACATTATTTTTGATGATGATGTGTTTTGAAGGCAAATGCATGTAACTGTTTTTCTTTGTTTTTTTGGTTGAATTTATTTTGATTTTTGGGTTGTTGGTTGTTTGAGCGACAATGGTGAATAGGATCTTTGTATGTGTACTGCCCCATGATTCCAATCACTAGTAATTCTTTCCTCATTCCCACAGGACAAGTCAATAATTAGGAATGAATGGAAGAACAGCGTAAAGGATAAGATCCAATGGAGTCCCGTAGTTAGAGAATCACATATAGCTTCGTGCTTTTAGCAAATGACGAAAAATCAAAGAAAAATATAACAAATATAAGAGAAACAGAGAAGAAAATTTCCATGGAGCCTCAAGTTAAAATAATAGGAAATTGTAATACGCACCACATCTATTGCAGTGAAAAAAGTTCTCATGGCCACCAACTCTGCGCAAAAGATAATATTCTAATTAGAAGACTTCCAAGCAGCAAAGTATTAGTATCAGATAAAGCTACCAATGCACGGATATATATTATCTATTTATCTACAATTTTCGCACATTATTTTTACCTAGTTGAATACAACTTCAATACAAATTTTATACAAAATTTATACAATATTCTTTTGTATATTTTGTATCTGATTTATACATAGTAAAAACAAATTTCATACAACTAATTATATATTATACAACTTATCTACAACTTATTTACAAATTATCTACAGTTTTCATACATTATTTCTACTCAGTTATATACAACTATAATATCATACAACTAAAATATAATTTTTATACAATATTGTTCAACTTTCATACAATATATATATATATATATATATATATATATATATATATACACACACAACATAATACAATTTTTTTATAATTTTACTACAATTTCGTAAATATAATGTATATCATGTCGTCTTCTTCTTCTTCTTCTTCTTCTTCTTCTTCTTCTTCGAGTTTCAATCTAAAAATCAGCCAAAATCAAGTCTAATCTTCACCAAAACACCCGCAAAGTTGAGATATAAACTCCAAACCATATTTCCAATTGTTTGCAACAACACCCAATCCAAACAAATATTGGTTTTGAAAACCCAAATTCGAATTCAAAGCTTTTTAATGGCTGTCTGCCCGGCACAGCTATCCCCGTATTTGTATAAAGCTTTCCTAATGCTCACAAAGTACGCAGAATTGTCCGGTTGTGAGGTCGACATCCGCCACCTATTACACTTGTTTTCATCGAGTTTTTACAGAGGCACCATGATACATCTGCGACATCGCGGGACCAGAGGGCTGATAGTTGGAATGGACGATAGGACGAATCAGAGGTTTTGGCACAAGTACTTCTTTATCAAAACCGAACACTTAGTATCGGACCCTGCTTGATTTCTCGAGGAGTGGAACCATAATCGTAGGTGTTGTTTGCATACGCTTGTCGTCTTCTTTCCGTCCCTTCATTTTCATTCATTTGTGGTTTCTTGTGTTTTTTTAGCTGAGAGGCGTGCGCCCTTTCTCGTTGTTGGCATTGAAGACTGGGTGGCTCGCGTGTTACCTCACAAGGTGGGTATTCGAGATTGGGCGATCTTCTACAAACGTTTTGTGCCGAAGGTCTCGTCTGGTAAGTGTTACTTTTGTTTTAGTTTTTTGTTGTTTTACCATTGTTCGTTGATGCGACCCCCTTATGGTGGCAGGTCGACGGACTTCAAAAAAGAAAGCTCCAGTGCCGGCATTTCGCCAGGCTATTGCATCGGCAGGGATGCAATTTACTTTGACTGAGTCCGTCTGTGGAGGCCATACTCAAACTCTGTCAGCTAGGGACTCTCCTCAGAACGCTGCCGTACTGGATGAGATCTCTTCCCGACCTACCTATTATCTTGTAGATGAGTCGTCTAATGGGGAGGAGTCTCCATCGAGAAAGAGGCGAAGAATGGAACTCGAGAAGACCATCACCACTAGTGTCGAAAAGAGGAAGTTATTGCCCTGAGGACGGCATTTCGCCTGTGCTCATTTTTGGCGTGGTGTGGTAGGCCCATAGTACCTCTGGTAGCAATTCTGGCCATAGCCCTTTGGCGTCCTCGAGCTTTTTCTTTAAGATGTTCAATATTGTTTTGTTGGAGGATTCGGCCTGACCGTTACTGGCGAGATGATATGGCGTGGAGAGTATTCGCTTGATGTGCCATTTTTCAAAAAACTCGATGGTATTTTTTCCGGTGAATTGGGGCCCATTGTCACAGTTGATTTCTTTAGGGATGCCGAAGGTGCATATGATGTTCCTCCTTATGAATGTGATGACTTCCTGTTTGCGTATTTGGGTGAATGCACCTGCTTCCACCCATTTGGAAAAGTAGTCAGTTAAAACCAAAAGAGAACATATCTTACCTCGTTCCGCTAGGAGGGATCCGACGATGTCCATTCCCCATTTGATGAACGGCCATGGCGAAGTGACAGAGTGGAGGTGTTTGCCCGCTTGATGTATCATAGGTGCGTACTTTTGGCACTGTTCGCACCTCTTGACGTAATCTGCGGCTTCCTTTTTCATAGTGGGCCAATAATAACCTGCCCGAATGAGGCATCTGACGAGGGCTCGGTTTCCTGTATGGGCACCGCAGTGGCCTTCGTGTACTTCTTCGAGCACGCGCCTTGTTTGATTCGACCCTAAGCATTTCGCCAAGGGCCCCCCAAACGTTCTCTTGTATAGGTTGTGATTTATAATGTTGTACCTGGTCGTCTGCATTCGAAGCTTTTTAGCTTCCTTTTTGTCTTGTGGGAGTACTTCCTCCTGGAAGTATGTCATGATGCGGTTGCACCAGTCCCAAGTCAAATTTATAGAGTGTACCTCAAGTTGGTCTATTGACGAGTGGAGGAGGGTGACCACGTTTTCCATAGCAATATTTTTGGTGGCTGCTGCTAATTTGGCGAGGCCATCTGCCTTGGTGTTTTGTGCTCGAGGTATCTGGTCGAGTTGACATTTATCGAATTTGGTAGTAGTTTATGAATTTCTGCCTGGTACTTTTGTAGCCTTTGTTCCTTGATTTGGAAAGTCCCTGTGACTTGGTTGATGACGAGCTGTGAGTCGCATATGAGAACGACTCGTCGTGCTCCATATTTGAGAGCCATCTTTAGTCCTGCAATTATGGCCTCATACTTGGCCTCATTGTTAGTCATATCGGGGCACCGTATGGACTGGCAGATGACTTTGCTTGTCGGGACCTCGAGTACGAGTACCAGTCCAGATCCCGACGCGTTGGATGCGCCGTCGGTGTATAGGACCCATAGGTCGGGTTGCCTGAGAGAGGTACGAGAAGCCTCCTGCTTGACCTCGGGCATTATTTTGGCACTGAATTCGGCGATGAAATCGGCGAGTGCATGTGATTTTATAGCTGTTCGTGGCTGATATGTTATATCATGCTTGCTTAATTCTATGGCCCACTTGGCCAATCTTCCCGACAATTCGAGTTTATGTAGGATGCTCCGCAGGGGGAAGGTCGTTACCACCGATATGGGATAGCATTGAAAAAGAGTCTAAGCTTTCGTGAAACTATAACCAATGCTAAGGCCAATTTCTCGAGGTAGGGGTACCTCGTTTCGGAGTCGACCAGGGTTCTGCTAATGTAATAAATTGGAGATTGCATACCTTTGTTTTCGTGGACCAACACTGCGCTCATTGCGACTTTTGAGACGGCCAAGTATATTAGGAGGCGTTCGCCCGGTTCTTCTTTGGCGAGCAGTGGGGGCGAAGACAAGTATGCCTTTAGTTCTCTCAAGGCCTCGATGCATTCTGAATTCCACTGGAGCCCGTTATCTTTTTTCAACATGTTGAAGAATTTGTGGCACCTGTCGGATGACCGTGAGATGAACCTCGATAGGGCGGCTATCCACCCAGTCAATTTTTACACCTGTTTCTTGTTGGTTAACACTTCAGGTATCCCTTCGATGACTTTGATTTGATTTGGGTTGACTTCGATGCCTCTTTGTGACTCTAAGAAACCGAGAAATTTGCCCGAGGTTACACCGAAGGCACATTTTTCGGGGTTCAATTTCATGCCGTACCGTCTTAATATACTGAAGGCTTCTTTCAAGTGGTCGATGTGGTCTTCTTTCCTTTTTGATTTGACCAACATGTCGTCGATGTAAACTTTTATTGTTTTATGAATTTGACCCTTGAACATCCTGGTGACCAACCTCTGATACGTTGCCCCTGCGTTTTTTAACCCCAATGGCATGACTCTGTAACAGTACGTCCCCTGATGGGTGATGAAAGTAGTTTTTTCTTGGTCCTCCTCCTCCATGAGGATTTGGTTGTAACCTGAGTAGGCATCCAAGAAACTTAACAATTCATGTCCTGCGGTTGTGTCGATGAGCTGGTCGATATGAGGCAATGGGAAGGAGTCCTTTGGGCAGGCCTTGTTTAGGTCTGTGAAATCCACGGACATCCGCCATTTCCCGTTTTTCTTTTTTACCATGACCACATTGGCGACCCATTGGGGATATTTTGATTCTCGGATGGAACCGTTGGCGAGTAGCTTATCCATTTCATCACTGACGGCCTGGTTGATCGCGACGTTGAATTTTCTCCTTTTTTGCCGCACTGGTGGGTAGAGCGGGTTGACGTTCAACTTGTGTGTGGCAACGCCTTTCGGGATACCTGGCATATCTGCACGGGAGAAGGCGAACAAATCGGCATTGTCAATTAAAAACTTATGAAATTTACCTGGTTCTGAAAGTTTATGTTCGATGTAGGCCTTTTTGTTGCTATCGGTGCTATCCAATTGGACGGGATCGAGGTCCTCTACCGTCGACCCAGCGGCTTCCACGATGTCGGGGTCCCTGATAACATCTGTTGGTGTGTCGAATTCCATCCCCGACTTTGGTATTTGCTATGCTTCTGGGTCTGTTCCCTTTAGCCGTTGAGTGTACGTGCAATCCTGGGCGATACGATAGCATTCTTGGGCGGTGCGTTGCTCGCCTCGGATGCTGAATATTCCCCATGGAGTAGGGAACTTGATTACTTGATACAAGCTTGATGGGATGGCCCTCATGGCGTGTATCCAGGGCCGCCCTATGATGGCATTGTAAGCCGTGTCTTGGTTCATGACATGGAACGTTGTTTCGAAGGTGACGCCTTCGGCCAGAACGGGTAGCGTTATCTCCCCAGAGGTTCGCTCAACTGCATTGTTAAAACCTGTTAGTGTTATGCAACGCGGTACTATCTTTTCTTCGAGTCTCATTTGTGCGAGAACTCGAGGGTGGATAATACACGCGCCGCTTCCGTCGTCTACCATTATTCTTTTCACATCAGTATTTGAAATACGTAAAGTAATAACAAGAGCATCGAAATGAGGGAAAGCCAAACCGTTGGTATCTGACTTATCGAAGATAATATTGTCTCCGAGGTCGTCGTACCGTTCGTGGGTGATCGACCGCTTCAGTTTGTGTGTGGTGGTGAACTTCACATGGTTGATCTCTACTTCATCACCTCCGCCGATGATTATTTGGATGGTGCGGGCAGGGGATGGTGGCTATGGAGGGCCCTGGTGTTGTTCGCGTCCGCGGCCAAAGTTGGCTTGTCCGCGGTCGCTCATCAGCTCCCTCAGGTGCCCTTGGTTTAGCATGTTTTCTACCTCTTGCCGTAGAGCTATGCATTCCTCGGTATTATGTCCTCGCTCCTAATGAAATTCACAGAGGACGTTCGACTTCCGGGTACTCGCGTCGGACTTCATCTTTTGTGGCCACTTTACCTTCGTGCCACGCTTCTCTAGTGCGTACACTATTGCTTAGGGGGAAACACAAAAATTGTGAGCAGATAAGAGTGGAGGCATACCTCTTTCGTTTCGCTGAGTCCCTGTATGTGGCATGGACGACCCTTCCGCATGTCGAGGAGACGGTGAGACGGATGTTCTGATGTAGGGTTGATGTCTTTCTCGGTTGGGATGGGGGCCTGACTGATCTCTTCGACCGTCGTTACGACGATCCTTTCTCAACTCCGTTTGAACTGATGTCAACCATTGCGTCGGGCCGTTAAGGCCGTCTTCGTCGGCTCTCACCTCGGCGCAGTAGGCATTGTGGATTTCTTCCCAAGTGCTGGGAGGGTATTTCATGAGTCTACTTAGTAACTTTCTGGTTGCTCTTGACCCGTTCCTGTTCAGCCCGTTCTGGAAAGCTGCTACTGTCATCCCTTCTAATACATTCGGTAGGCTCATTCTCACCCTGTTAAACCGGGCGAGGAAGTCCCTGAGTCCCTCGCCATTTCTTGACGACGAATATATCATTCACCCTGGCCTCCGCCTTTTTAGCCCCGGCATGGGCGGTGACGAACTTGTCGTCCATTTCTTCAAACGTTGCTACTGACCGTGCCAGCAGTTGTGAATACCAAGTTAAGGCTCCCCCCGTTAGGGTTTTGCTAAATTTTTTCAGTAACACTGATGGTACTTGCTCCTTCGAAAGGTCGTTGCCCTTCACCGCCGTGACGTAATGGATGATGTGATCTTCGGGGTCTGTAGCACCATTGCATATCTTCAAGTATGGTGGCATTTTGAAGGTTTTGGGAATGGCATGTGGAGCTGCTTCCTCGCTGTACGGTTGTTCGACGAACCGGCCAACGTCTCTCTTTGGTAGATTGGGGCGCCCGATATTTTGTCGACCCTTTTCTGATGCTCCCTGATCTGGTCGCGAAGTGCCTTATTTTCGTTTTCTATTTCTTCCATTTTCTTTAAAATGGCTGTCAGTGCGTCATTACCTGCATCAACAGTGGTGTAAGTGTTACCTGTTTGAGGGGTGGACTGTTCGCCAGTGAACGTTGTGACATTTGCTTGCGCGGTGTTTCTATTCTCCCTTTGAATGGGCTTGTCGAGTATGTTGTTCAAGGTACTCGTCAGCCATTCTTCCAATAATTTTCTCACTGCTGGCGGTGCTTCCTCGACTGTGGATGTTGACGCTCCTCTCTCGCGTGAAGCGGTTACACTTTCATGAGGAGGGGGTGAGTCACTCCGCCTGAGCGTAGCGTCTGGTGTCACAGTCTCGTTGTTTTCCTTGTCATCCTCGTTGATGGTGTTCAAAATGTTGGAAGTGACACCTGCTATGGCTCTCTGTCTTGCCTCTCCTTTTCCTGCCATCGTTAGTTTGTGCAAGAGAGGAAGAGATGGCTGTCTTTTTTATGATCTAGAAGGAACTAAAATTTCAACTAAAACCTCCCCACAAACAGCGCCAAATTGTTTGAGCTAATAAATGCTAAACCAATTTATGATGAATTAAAGAGTGAATCTCAGTTGAACTTAATAAATTCTAGACCAAATGAAATAGAGCACTTGCGAAATGAGTGGTGCTCAAGAGCATTAAATAACGGATTTAACACACTATGATTGACAATAAATATGATGGCATAAACATAGAATAAATATAAATAACGACAATAAATGTAATGAGAAAGGATCTTTCACTCAATTATTATATGATTGGGATGATCCTTTTCTCTGCCTGCGATATGGAAGAGTGAGGAGTTAATATGGATATGGAATCTTTGGATTTATGGATAAAGATAGAACAACATGTGCTTCAATAGTCAACCAACTTTTTGATATTCTCTTTTGTCAACCTTTACAATATGTTTTTCTTTCTCAGGGTTCAGAAGATCCCCCTTTGTTCTGTGCCTCTTCCTATTTATAAGGGATATTCCCAAAAAACCCTAAAAAAGTACAGCATAAAGAATATCCAAAAGAATATTCTTTCTGTCCATTTCTGAACGTATACTACCGTTATCCTCTCATCTTGGCTGCACGCTTTTCACACCAGCCTTTGTGAGAACGACTTTTAGTCGTTATATCATGGTCGACCCCGTCTTTTGTCTTACTTATCCGTTACCGCGAAGTCTCCAAATTTAGACCTATACAAGTACTAAATATAATTTTTCAAAATACCTATAAACCTATTATTTCTAAAAACAGGGCCCCTAAATTTTGGGGCCAAAGGCACAAGCCTTACATGTGATAACATTAGTGCCGGCCATGTTTAGTAGCAACACGTATATTAAAATATGTGTTGATAGGTATATTAAAATATGTGTTAGATGGGTTGATATAAACATCGGATGCATGTAAGTATTTACCTTCTGACATGATGTCATGGTTTAGAGGGATTGACATACTTCTTCTCAGATAGGTTGTGATTCTCAGGCATTTTTATATTGAAGAACCGATTGATTATAACAATGCAGAATTTAACTTCCACATTCACACCAGAATTTAACTTCCACATTCACACCATTGTACTCCGGTACGAATGTTGCGAATGGAGTAGAACCTAAACTACAACTTAGACCAATTGTACCTTAGCCCCCGAAAATTTTCATCACCACTGTAATAGAATCAAGTTGAATGCACAATTGCACATCCACGATTGTGGAAGAGCTAACGAGGACGGGGCAAGGAGTAGGCTTGACAATTTTGTAAGATGAGAAATTTCTGACAAAAGGAATATACATGACACATTAGGCAAACCTCACCTCAAAAAAGGAGAAAGTAAAGTGATAGATAAAACAAAACATAAGCTCATATAGTACGTGCACTTTTGAATTAGGTGTGAAATAACAACAGGACAAATTCGTGAGATCTGTTAGATCAAATCAGACTAGACATGTCATAATTTGGACTGCAAGAAGAGCCGAGTTTGAAAAACTTTTGAGGACTGATTTTTTAAGGTCCGGAGGCAGAACAGATCTATTCTACCCTGATCCCTAAACTGCTTAATACTATTAGATTACAGGGAGAAGATTGGATCAATCCTCAGTTTTCCTATCACAAAGGAAAGAGGTGGAGTTGAAGCTAGTACCGGTTGCCCCGTTAGTAGAAGACAAGCATATGAGAATTCATGTATACGAATGTGAAATCTTGTTCGCATTGAAACAGATAACGAGAAGGAAATAAAAGCAAGAAGAAAGAAGGAAGAAGAATAACGATAGGGAAACAAAAAAAGAATCAGCAATTGTTTGTTTCCAAAATCCAACTATATTAAAATACCCAATGACACAATGTTTTAAGGAAGATGAGAAGTACACAGCAGCAGCATTATCAATTACAGATTCTCAATTAATTGCGAATGATTCAAATGAAGCTGGGACACACAGGTCCCCTAGAAAGCCCAAGGCGCACTTCCATGCCATGATGCGTATCAACTGGACGAAAACTTTCAGAATCCTTGGGATCTGTAAGAAGCATTAAGAAACACGTATTAAGTTAATATCTCAAGTATATCTATTCATACAGACTTTTACTTAAAACACACTCAAAGTCGAGACCAACTGATGGTATCCAACAGCACCCTTCCCTCACCAACATCTCGAAGTATCTCCATGAATTCCACACAAAGCTAAATAGAAGCAGAACCTTACTGCCGGTACTCAATTGGCACAAGAAACATAAGGAAAATAACAACCCAGAACTAAAGCTAAGGCCTTAGACGGCTAGAGGAAACTGGTAGTCTTATGCACTGACGAACTAAATTAAACCAATGGAAATAATCTCCTGTACGTTTAGCATCAACAAGTTCCAGCAAGTGGGATGGAATATTTGACACAAGTTCACACATTATGTACAATGAAATCAACTTTCATCCAATCTGAAACACGTAATATGACTTAAGCAGCAGATCAGGGTCTAATCAGGCTGAGCAGATTGTCTAGTTTCTACTTCACCAAAAATTCGGATGGAAAAGTACCAGAGAAGCAAGTCTTACCTTGGATTAATTCCAAGAATAATGACAACAAATTTCTACATATGTTCCAAAGACAATTACAAAGAGAATTACTACTCCATCTATTCAATTTTACATGACTCTCTTTCCTTTTTGGTCCGATTTGAGAAGATTGACACCTTTCTAACTCCTTAACACTCTAATGTTGCTCCTAATGACATACTCTTATGGAAATGATACTGCATGTTAAAGACCACATTATTTGAAGGTAATTTCAGAATGTTATATGTATTTACTCACGTGCCAAAGGTTTTTCTTTACTAAAATATATTCAAAAACTGTCATATAAAATTAACCCTCAGGGGTTGGCCTGGTGGCAATAGACTTGAGCCTTGGGGTTTGCTCCCTTTCAAGGTTTCAAGTTCGAAACCCAGTGGGTGCAAACAATTTCTGAGGGCCATCGGACTGGGTAAAACCTGAATTAACCGTGGTGCACTTGCGGGAAACTCCTAGCCGAGGGCCTGTGCACCCCGGGGATTAGTCGGGGCTCTTAGAGACCCGGACACCCGATGCAAATCAAAAAAAAAAAAAAAACTGTCATATAAAATGAAGCAAAGGGAGTATATCCATCATCTAATGCCGGTTTCTTAAACTTGCCCAAATAAGCTGAAACATTTTTACTAGACCTTAGAGTTGTATCAATAAGCAATTTTGCTCCAGTGTCTTATGAATTTATTTTTTAACGACTCCAGTGTTATAGGTCAGCGGCAACCAGATGAAAGGCATATCAACTAAAGGCATCTCCCAATGAAAAGAACAGTCAACAAGCAGTGATTTTACTTTTTTATTTAATAAAAAGCAGCAAAACCATAACCAGAAAGCGTAGCATTAGATTTTGATACCATTCAGGTAGTCCTCAAAAGCAAAATCTTCCAAACCTCCTGTTAGGGCTTCTAACCCCACCATTGAAGATGGTATTGCACCCGGTGGCCTCTGAAATCTGCAAATTTTAGAAGGGAAAAGAGATTCAGAATAAAGAAAGACCTAAAACTCCTGCTGTCAAACAGATTCCCCCCTGCATGAGTATAAATGTTCTGAAACCCAGAAAGCGAGTAAGTTTGAACAGTTGGCACAAAAAATATAGGAATTTTACATAGAAACCCTGCTGGTGAGCATTCTTTATCTAATCTAAAAGAAATCTTATTCTCAGAAATGGTACTTGCAAGATGAAATTGAAGGCCTTTGTCAAAGCCTTCGAAATGATGTAAGTTTTCAATTGCAATTCTAACAGGGGATGTTCCCACTTTTAGCCCTTGATTTTACCATCATTTTGTCAACATTCCCGTTAATCAAAACTAATGGGATTTGTTTTGGTTGAACTACTTACCCTCTTCCAGTTTGGCTACTAATCGACATACCCTTTAATTTGAGAATACGAACCTCCCTCTCACACTGTGTGAATGCTGAATACAATTTGACCAAATTCTCGCATTCTCAATCAAGATCAATCCTATATCTTTTTGGAAGTTGTGAAAGGTCTTAAGATTGACAAGGACGCTAGACATGATTGTGTGAAGGAGAGGATTGCAGGCCAGGGGCGCAAAGTGGGGATACTAGAGTAACTCGGGGGAGGGGGGGGGGGGTGTGTGCGCTTGATAATAGTTATGTACGGTACTTGACATTTTAATTTTACCAACATAAAAGTGATAAAACTTTAGTGCATATTCACAATAATGGATGCACTACACCTCTACAAAATGTGGATAAAATAAACAAGGCATGCCTCTTATATTCATCTTGGGGAGGGCTTGAAGCTGATATAAGCATCAGAAACATAAGGAATATGATATCAGCTAGAAGTATGAATGGAAAACTAACGCTTGTAGGAGCGCACCCAGCTCACTCTCACTCAACTCAGACAGCCTTCCCTACCTATACAAAGGGAGAGGGCTCCTAACTAAGTATAACTTAAATCAAATTAACAAGGGGTTTCAGTTTAGTTGGACGAAGACCTGAAATCTAAAGAAGAAAAGGAAAAATGAGTCACAAGCCATGAGCAAGAAAAGCCCATTAAATTTACCCAATCTAAACAAAAAAGTTGTGATTGAGGCATAGTAGTTGTTGATTAAACAAAAAGTCGAGAACTTTATTAGAAAATCAATCAATCAACTACACCTATATCCGAAATAAATTAGCATCTATTCAAGTCCATTTCGACTTCTATAATATTAAAACCGAAAATAAGAATAAAACCCTAGCGAGCACAAAAAAAGGGTGCTTCTGCAACTCATAAGCCTTCATTTACCAGAGGATTTACACAAAAACAATACTACAGCTAGAGTCTAATAATCCATTAAAAAATTAAACAAGTAAGAAACGCCGACCTGGAAAGAATTTGGCGATCGAGCTCTAACTTCATAGGTAAAGCCGACCCGTAAGTGTTAGCAAGTACCTTCCTCTTCATCTCCTCCTGCCTAACCTTCGTCTGCTCCCAAAAAAGGAAATTAAATAATCAGACTATCAAACAGAGGAAACATATGTAAAGGCAAAAGAATCGAATAGTGCGGAGAAAGGATAATACAGAGTGATAGGCAGACTCAAGAGGATGAGATCCGACGATGTCGCTTTTAACACCCTGAAGACCGAATCGGAACGCATCATTTCTCACTCCCCCGATTTCGTGTGCTATTGTCTTTGAAGCTTCCATTGCTCTCTTCTTCTTTTTCTTCTTCTGGCTCTGTAAAAGTATTTCAAAGGAAACAAATCTTTCTGAACAAGAAAAGAAGGGGCAGAACTGGGTTTATGAATTTTGTAGCCGGGCCTCTTCTTGTTATGGACCTATGGTGTAGATGGGGCCTCACATGAACTCCAAAGTGTAAATGGGCCCCTGGATTTTGGGGACTTTTAAGGCCTTGTTTCAATAATGTTAAGGATTTGGGAAAATGGCTATGGTATAACAACCTATTGAGAAAAGGGAAATTTTCATTCCTATACCATATAGGAAATTATATTATCAAATATGTTCATAATTTGCATATTACCCTTCGTGCTAATAGTATTTTTATAAAATAAAGACAATGCATTCAATAAGGAATCATTGTAGCTGTAGGATTCCTCATTTAGGCGCACTAAAATTGGGGAATTAAATATTCTTCCAAATCTTCCACAACGCAAATCACGCACATTCATAATTATCGTCGGCTTCGTTTCAAATTTTCCATACTCCGTTTTTGCGATACACTCTGTATGCGAATCTGCGTGATACACTCTGTTTTATGCGAATTTGTTGAATAACAGAGAAGATTTGTATACAATCTGTTTTATGCGAATTTGCAGAAGATTTGCGCATTTCGACATAATCAAGCACATTCATAATTGCATTTTTTGCAGAAGAGAGCAACAATTCCACCATTGACAGCCATTAAAAAGCTTTGAATTCAAATTTGGATTTTCAAAAATCATTATTTGTTTGGATTGGGTGTTGTTGAAAATAATTGGGAATATGGTTTGGAGTTTATATCTCAATTTCGAGGGATTTTGGTGAAGATTAGACTTGGTTTTGACTGAATTTCAGATTGAAACTCGAAGAAGAAGAAGAAGAAGAAGAAGAAGAAGAAGAAGAAGAAGAAGAAGACGTGACATACATTATATTGCAAAAATTGTAGAAAAATTATAGATTGTTGTTTATTTATTTTGGCGAAATACATAAATGGCCCATCCAAGTTGTCCACAACGGTCATTTGAACACCTCAATAGACCTATTTATCAAGTAGACACCTCAAGTGTATATTAAGTAAATCAAATAGACACCCCGGTACAGCATACCAGATACGTGAGTTACACTTGCCAAATGAGCCAATCAATGAATTACACATGTAATTTGTAATTAAAACTTAACACAAATTAACCAAAAAAAACAAAATAAATTTAAAGATCAGTTCTTTCTTTTTCTAATTTATTTCTCTTTCTTTTTTTCTCCTCTCTCATCGACCTCCCGTCTTCCCAAAACCTACCCTAGTTTGGTTTGCCGAAAAGAATGGAGATCGCCGGAAATATTTTTAAGAAATGTAAGTTTGATATTAAGTTTGATATTTTTACCTCTACAATAGAAATTTAAGTTTGATATCACAATTTTATAATCTGATTTTAGAAAACAAATAGTATCATCGGCGATGCATCGTCGGCGATCTCTGGTTCTACGGAGCCGTCGAATATTGGGTGGGGCCGGTGGTACAGTTTGAAAGAACTGGAGATGTCCACCGGCGGGTTTGTTTGGGCAGAATTGGACCAAAGAGGAAATTCTTGAGTAAAATCAAGATTCTAAGTTGTTTTGAGGCACACAAGTCTTTAGGAATTGTACCAGTGAGCTTGTTTGATGACAAATCCAGCTCTTGGAGCATCCCATTTTGGCCTAGCTTCTCGGGGATTATACCGATGAAGTTGTTCATCCAAAGACCAAGAATCTTCAGCTCGGAAAAATCAGCGATGAAATCCGGTATAGAACCATGTAATTTATTCATGAAAAGGTTGAAAAGCCTTAGCTGCTGAAGATTAATGAGCTCAAATGAGATTTCTCCTGTAAGTGCATTGGCTGAAAGATCAAGATTGACTAAGGCAGTGAGGTTGCCTAATTCTTTAGGAATTTGACCTGAGAGAAGATTAATATGCAGAAAAAGTGTGTTCAACAATTTCAAGTTCCCTAATTCAAGAGGAATTGGACCATCTAATTCAGAATTGCAGATGGGTTTGTTTGGGCAGAAGGTCGGATGATTTGGAGAAGAAAGAGTGAGGAAATGTGGGCTCCACCAGTTAAATTAAAAAAAGAAAAAGAAATAAACATAATTTTGAAAGGCTTCACTTGCTGCAAGGCGAGTGTAGAACACACATTTTGCCATGTCACTCTGAAGGGTTTAAGTGATACACTGAAAAATAATTTGAGGTGTCTACTTGATAAATAGGTCTGTTGAGGTGTTCAAATGACCGTTGTGGACAACTTGAAGGGGCCATTTATGTATTTCGCCTTTATTTTTCTTTTATTCATTTATCTATTGTATGAAAGTTGAACAACATTGTATAAAAATTGTATTTAAGTGGATGATTTAGTACTGTTTTGAACAAAAATATGTATCAAAAATGTGGAACATACATTTCAGGGGAAGCATGTCGAGTCCAAATATGTACCCAGTTTGTAGATATTTTGTAGATGAATTATAGATTATTTGGATTCTGATTGTAGATGCTTTATTTTCTATTTTCACAAATAAAAAACGACTAAAACTTCTACAAATCTTCTGAAAAAACGCAATTATGTCAAAAATTTCAATTATGCTACAATTGAATGGGAATTGGGATATTAAAATTTAATGTACCCAGTTTGTAGATATTTTGTAGATAAATTGTAGATTATTTGTATTCTGATTGTAGATGCTTTATTTTCTGTTTTCACAAATCAAAAACGACTAAACTTCTACAAATCTTCTGCAAAATATGCAATTATGTCGAAAATCCCAATTATGCTACAATTGAATGGGAATTGGGATATTAAAATTCAATGTACACCCAGTTTGTAGATATTTTGTCGATAAATTGTAGATTATTTGTATTATGTCGAAAATCCTGATTATGCTACAATTTCTGTGATTCTCCTATATGCTCTTGTTACTATTTACGAAACTGCTATGCTAAATATGGAATCCAAAAAACATGATGAACGGATAGATCTTCCTAAGAAATTTTGTAGATAATTTGTAGAAACATTGAAATTCTGTATTTTTATATTAATTTTTCAAATAATATGTAGTTTTGTTGTAGATTAAATGTAGAAAACAAGCCATTGTGAGTCTTATTTGACTCATTCCTCACATTCAACCTATTCTACAAATTCACGCCTCTTTAAATACAATACAATCATACTTTCTTGAATTTAAAGGTATAGCAATATATATAACTTAAAAAACATCTTCTCCTCTGCACAAGTTAGCTCCAAAACAGACGAAGTGGAATAACAAGCTCCCATCAAAACTTTTAACACAAAAACACAAAGCTCAGAAATAAATAAACAACAGTCTACAATTTTTCTACAATTTATCTACAATTTCTGCAATATAATGTATGTCATATCTTCTTCTTCTTCTTCTTCGAGTTTCAATCTGAAATTCAGCCAAAACCAAGTCTAATCTTCACCAAAACCTCTCAAAATTGAGATATAAACTCCAAACCATATTCCCAATTATTTACAACAACACCCAATCCAAACAAATAATAATTTTTGAAAACCCAAATTAGAATTCAAAGCTTCAAAGCTTTTTAATGGTTGTCAATGGTGGAATTGCTGTTCTCTTTTCCTTTCCTCTTATATTACTGAAATTTGGGATTGCGAGATAGAGAGAGACGTAGAGAGAATTCTCAATTCTTTGCAACAACATCCAATCAAAACAAACAATGTCTTTTGAAAACCCAAATTCGAATTCAAAGCCTTGGCTATGGAAGAAATAATGGGATTTTGATACAGAAATCGTGGGTGTGGGAGGGAAACGTGGGTGAAGGTGTAGGAATTGGAGAGAGAAACGTGGGGGGAGTGGTATTAGAAGGAATATACGGTACCATTAAATTAGGAGTGTAATTAATATCCTTAAAAACCACTAATGGTATATAATTAATAATTAGGTATACTAAATGTAATTATATCAAACCTTAAACATTGAGGGTAATATAATTTTCTATATGGCATAGGAATGTAAAAATTCCTTGAGAAAATTGGCATAAAAAAGCCCAAGTTTTAGATATTGGCACCCTATAGTCCTACTTTAAATTTTTATGTGTTTTAATTGGTATAGCATAGCCAACTTTATGGTTATTCAAAATCAGAAATAACTTCAGCGCTTTTCCCTCTCTCCTCCCCTTTCTCCTTCTTTTACGCTTTTCTTCTATATCTTTCCCAAATTTCAAAATTTTCAAATCCCCCAAATCTCTCCATTTTTATCCGCTTAATACTCTCTTTCTTAATATTTTCTTAACTGTATTTTTAAATCAAGTCCCTTTCGTAGAAATTGGAAGATAATATTCACATTCTTGCCAAGTTGACAGATGGGTAAAAATTTAACTGGTAAGAAATCAAAATCTAAAGCAAATGTGGTCCAATCTTCATCTCTTCATGTTGATTATGAATCTGATTTTGAAGAAACGGTGTTAAAGGGGTGCAAATCACCACATGCAAATCAAAAATGCGTCTGCTATGCAGCAAAATATTGCTATTAAACCCAAAAAGAGAAAGCGTGTTACCACGGAGGAAGTTCAATGTGATAAACTTCCTGTGAAGGTATTTTTAATCTCAATTGATTTAATGTATTTTATCCGATTTATAATTTACACTAGCTATAAGCATTCATTATTTGTACTTGATGCTATGTAAAAGTGGTAATGGCTTTGAGCTAAATATTTATCGTCTCCAACTCACTGCTTCTATGCTAAATATATGTGGTAAAAGAATGCTACTCATTCTTCGACTATGCTGTTATGTCAGCTTCACAGGGAGAAATCTGGGAGGAGCTAGTGTTGTGACATAGTAGTTATAGAGCATTGTTAAAAGTAGCTTCTATTTGGGAACCGAGACAATAGACTGGTGTGGTAACACGAAATAAATAAGTAAATAAATAATTATTTGTAAAAAAAAAAGTAGTCTGATTACTAACAAATAAATTCTGACTCAGTGCAGACACAAATTTGATGATTTCCAATCTTTAGGATCCCGTATTTTATCTGATTTGAACTTTTTTTTATTTAGTATTAGTATATTTTCTTTTATATTTAATTCTTTTAACATGCATCAGCTGTGAGATTGATGAAAATGTATAGAACTATTCTTCTGAAGATGTGTAGTTGAGGACAATTTAATGATATTCACTGTCTGCATATATGGCTTAGTATAATTAATATTTTTTTAATGTAGAAATGGGATTTCTATGTCACATTGGATACAAAATTATCCTGTTCTCATTGGAGCTCACATACCAATGTTGGGGTTGTTGATGAGTTAAAGTTGAAATTGACGGATGAGCAGATTTAAATGTTTAGGAGAACTTGTTTTGGCTATTTCCTTGATTTGCCTCCTGTTGTTGTACAGAATCAAGTTATACGGTTCTTAATGTCAAGGGAGTTGGTTCAAGATAGTGAGGATGAGTTTTACGTCAAGATCAATCATAGTACCCTATGTTTTGGGATTAGAGAATTTGCAATTATATCTGGTCTAAGGTGTGTTGGTGAAGTCAATAATGAGGGAACTTATAGTGGATCAAATAGGCTCAAGGAAGCCTACTTTTCCGATCGTGATAGAGTATCAAAGGATGACCTTATTGATTGTTTTATAGAAAAAAGATGGCAGTCAGATAATGATGCTCTAAAGATTTCGTTATTGTACTTCATATACACCTTCTTATTTTCCACAATTAGTAAAAGATCCTTTGTAAGTAATCGAGATTTTTTTTGATAGAGAGTGGGGAATACGAGCAGTTTCCATGGGGGAAAATTGTATTTGAAGCTTTGATTGGTTCTGTGCGAAATAAGTTTAAATTTGTAAATAAGTTTCATAGGTTTGGGGGTTTACCACTTGCATTGCAGATTTGGATTTATGAGTGTTGTTCTGAAGTAGACCCTAATATTGCCACCCATGTTGCAAGCCGATTGCCACGGATACTAAATTGGAATATTACAGAAAGGCCTAGCTTTGACAAATTATGCAACGACATGTTGGGAGAATCAAGGAACAAGGTAACATTGTTAAATTATTAAGTACTTTAAAGTATTCTGTTATGCTAAAGTAATTGTTATATTTTTATAGTTCCACTAAAATAGAATGATTCACATTTCTATGCATAATAATATTCTACTTATGATGCTTGATATACATGTACTTAGCATCATAAATTGTTATCTTTTTGTTTTTAGGTGCATAATATTTGCCCATAAATGTTGAATATGCTGCACGAAAAGGTGTTATTTCTGAGGATGTTTGTCAATTTAGTGTCAATGAATCTGGTTACATAACGCCACCTTTGAAAAGGAGCAACAAGCAGCAACAACGAAATATAAATAGTAATGCCCCAAATGATCAAAGCTTTTTGGAGGAAAATATAGTATAACTGACTTTGAAAAGGTATGTTTGTTTTCAAATTATATTTGTTGAAATACAGTGAATATTTTAGCAATAAAATTTTTTACTTTTGAACTTTGTTAAGCTGAGAAGGGAATATGAGTCTTTCAAAACGTTTGTTATGGAGTCATTCGAGAAAGTGTTTAATGGTAATATACCCGCACATGATTACGATCAAAGGTCCGATGAGAATGTTGAGAATGATTTTGAAAAGGTAAGAATTCTTTATATTTATTATTTTGTGAATCTTCTTTCTTTCTTTTTTTCTTATAAAAAGACCCTTTTATTATTTTTTGTGCTATTTGTGTTCAGCTTAGCAAGGATTTTTGTTTATTCAAGGAGTATGTGATGGATTCTTTTGCTAAATTATTTGATGAAAACAACAATCTTCATAACTGATTCTCTGAGAAGAGTGATGCAAAGGTATTCTAATCTAGAAAAGAACAATTTTATTTCAAAATTTAAAATTTCAACCATTCATATTGTTATGTATATAATTAATGAAATCATTATATTCACTAAATGTGTAACAGAGTGATGGAATGGTTGACGAGCAAGATAATGCAGACATCAGTTCTCCTAATAACAATCATGACCACGGTACTAATGATGTTATTCATGTGCATGAGACTACCCAAATGAATATAATAAGCCAAGTCAATCAGGGAGATACCAATGTTCTTCATGGTATATTTGGAGTCATGTTTTATTTTCTTAATTATTACACATGTTTATACAATCAACAAGTAAACTTATTTTAATATCTTTTATGAATTTTTTAACTAGACCGGTTGGAGAGTGTAGCTGAATGTCAGAAAGATTTTCCTACGTTTGATGGTGGTGATCATCCGATTCCAAGCGAGTCTCAGATTGCTATAGTTGAACAAACTGCTGTTCAAAAAGCTGTTGAGGTGGCAAATGACCCAGTGCCAAAACAATCCACAAGAGTAGGACGTATTGGAAAATATGAGAAGTCTCCATATATGCCACTTGATTCAGGAGATTGCAGTTCTGCAGCACTAGTGCGTAAGCAATATTTTAACCTTAAGCATTCTTTTACCGTTGACATCGGGGTTGAACCTGATCTTGCTTTGCGTTGGGCTTTTGAGCAATTTGTTGATTCGGGGACGTATAAGAAACCCAAGTAAGCTAATTTTTAATATCTAGCATAAATTATATTATTTTATTAATTTAATTTTTCTTTGTTATTTAAGTATTTATATTTTATTTTTTAAGAGTGGGTGCGATCTAAACTAACACTGGCGCCGTAGTCAAAGCTGTCTTGAGCTTATGAAAGCTCACCTCACACTCGTCCGACCACCTAAACTGAGCATCTTTCTGGGTCAACCTGGTCATCGGGGCTGCGATAGATAAAAATCCCTCCACAAACCGACGATAATAGCCTGCCAACCCGAAGAAACTCCGAATCTCTGTCGCTGATGTGGGTCGAGGCCAGTTCTTGACTACCTTTATCTTCTTCGGATCTACCTGAATACCCTCCGCTGAAACCACATGACCCAAGAAAGCAACTGAACTCAACCAGAACTCACACTTCGAGAACTTAGCATACAACTGACTATCCCTCAGAGTCTGAAGAACCACTCTCAGATGCTGCTCATGCTCCTCCTGGCTGCGGGAATAAATAAAAATATCATCAATTAAGACTATCACGAATGAATCGAAGTAAGGCCTGAACACTCGGTTCATCAAATCCATGAAAGCTGCTGGGGAATTTGTCAATCCGAATGACATCACCAAGAACTCATAATGCCGATACCGAGTGCAAAAAGCTGTCTTAGGGACATCGGATGCCCTAATCCTCAACTGATGGTAACCAGATCTCAAGTCGATCTTTGAAAACACTTGGGCACCCTGAAGCTGGTCGAACAAATCATCAATCCTCGGTAGTGGATACTTATTCTTGATTGTGACCTTGTTCAATTGCCGGTATCTATACACATTCTCATCGATCCGTCCTTCTTCTTGACAAACAACATCGGCGCACCCCAAGGCGAGACACTGGGCCTAATGAAGCCCTTATCAAGCAAGTCTTGCAACTGCTCCTTCAACTCTTTCAACTCAGGCGGGGCCATACGATACGGCGGAATAGAAATGGGCTGAGTGCCCGGGGCTAGATTAATACAAAAGTCAATATCCCTGTCGGGTGGCATACCCGGTAGGTCTGAACGAAATACCTCAGAGAACTCACGAATTACAAGCATAGAATTAATAGAAGGGACCTCAGTACTAGAATCACAAACATATACTAAATAAGCCAAACACCCCTTCTCGACCATACGCCGAGCCTTCATATATGAGATAACGCTACGGGTAGAATGACCAGGAGTCCCTCTCCACTCAAGACGAGGTAGACCCGGTAAGGCTAAGGTCACAGTCTTGGCATGCCAATCCAAGATAGCGTGGTAAGGTGATAACCAGTCCATCCCCAATATGACATCGAAATCAACCATGTCCAGCAGTAACAAGTCTACTCGGGTCTCAAGACCCCCAATCACAACTACACAAGAGCGATGAACACGATCTACTACAATAGAATCACCCACCGGTGTAGACACATAAACATGAGCACTCAAAGAATCGCTAGGCATGACCAGATACGACGCAAAATACGATGACACATAAGAGTATGTAGACCCTGGATAAAATAGCACTGAAGCATCCCTACTACAAACCAGAATAGTACCTGTGATAACTGCATCGGAAGCCTCAGCCTCGGGCCTGGCTGGAAGAGCATAACATCGGGGCTGGGCCCCACCACTCTGAACTACATCTTTGGGACGGCCTGCTGCTGGCTGACCTCCACCTCTAGCGGCCTGATCTCCACCTCTACTACCTCTACCTCCACCTCTAGCACCTCTACCTCCACCTCTAGCACCTCTACCTCCACCTCTAGCTGGCTGAGCGGGCGGTGGAACACTCGGTGCATGAACCATGGCACGGGAACCCTGGTGCTGAGAACTGCTCGGTGCTCGAGGGCAATATCTAGCAATATGCCTCGTGTCGCCACAAGTAAAACAAGCCCTCGGCTGCTGGGGCTGACGACCCTAAAAACTCTGAAGCGGAGGTGCACTGATAGGAGCTGGTGATGCACTGTAAGACTGCTGATCAGAATACTGCATGTGAGAACCACGACCACCTGAAGCACCGTGAGAAACCTGAAGTGCTGACTGGAAAGGCCTAGGAGGATAGCCTCTATCAAAAGAATCCCTGCCTTCAGACGAGGCACCACTGAATCTGCCTGAATGACGAGGCCTCTTGTCAGACCCCTGACCACCTCCCTGTGATAGAAGCATCTCAACCCTCCTGGCCACATTGGTCGCATCCTGAAAGGAAATCTCACTCCCCGTCTCCTTAGCCATCTGAAGTCGAATAGGCTGATTGAGTCCCTCAATAAACCTCCTAACTCTCTCTCTCTCAATGATAGGAAGAAACTTCTCCAAAAACAGCTGAGAAAACTGCTCCCATGTAAAAGTTGGTGACCCAACTGGTCTCGCCAAACAATAATCCCTCCACCAAGTCTTGGCGGATCCAGATAAGCGAAAAGTAGCAAAGTCGACCCCATTGGTCTCCACTATCCCCATGGTCCTGAGAACCTCATTACAGCTGTCTAAATAATCCTAGGGATCCTCAGAAGATGTACCACCAAGAGTAGTAGTGAAGAGCTTGGTGAAACCTATCCAACCTCCACAAAGCCTCCGAAGACGTAGCTTATCCATCACCGGTCTGTGCGGCTGCTCGGCTGAAGAAGCGATACGTGACCTTGCCATTCCCGAAAGAACAAGAGTAGAGGTTTCAATTTAGCAGCGAGAGAACAAAATCGCATGATAGGAAAGAATAGATGTGAAGTTTTTCCTAACTCTGTAGCCTTTGGGGGATAAATACAGACGTCTCCATACCGATCCCTCAGACTCTACTAAGCTTGTCCATGAATTGTGAGACCTATGTAACCTAAAGCTCTGATACCAACTTGTCACGACCCGAATTTCCCACCCTCGGGAGTCGTGATGTCGCCTATTCGTGGAAGCTAGGCAAGCCAAATATTATAAAATCATTACCTTCCTTTTTATTAAACATGTTCAACAATTTAAAATAATAAGTGATTAAGCAGCGGAATAAATTAAATAACCAGAAATGCGGAAGACGAAAAACTTAATAATTCAACCANCTTGCCGCTCAATACACAAATAGTATACGTTCCAAGTTCTTCAGTAGTTGTTCGATTTTCCAACACTTAGTATCATATAGCATCAAGGGAGGAGCAAACCTCTTTTCGGAAAAGTTAGAAATTGTTTGGTTTGGAAGGGGAGGGACGAATCGGAGCGACAAAGGGCTGAATCTCAGTGGATCGTGGCAGCAAGGCCACTCTGCCACTTACAATACCCCGTCGCGTATTTAAGTCGTCTGCAAAGGATTCTACCCGCCGCTCGATGGAAATTGTACTTCAAGGCGGCCACCGCGGCTCTTCCGCCGCGATGACTTAGCCAACGACACGTGCCCTTGGGGGCCAGAGGCCCCTACTGCGGGTCGGCAAGCGGACGGCGGGCGCATGCGTCGCTTCTAGCCCGGATTCTGACTTAGAGGCGTTCAGTCATAATCCAGCGCACGGTAGCTTCGCGCCACTGGCTTTTCAACCAAGCGCGATGACCAATTGTGCGAATCAACGGTTCCTCTCGTACTAGGTTGAATTACTATTGAGAAAAACTTAATAATTCAACCAAACACTACTACATAATCTGAAGTACAATACTACCCAGAATTTGGTGTCACAAGTAACGGACTATCTAACAATACTACAAATAAGGTCTGAATAGAAATACACAAATCTGTCTCTGAATAAATAAAAACAGAAAGGGGAATGATAGGAGGAGATGCCAAGGCCTGCGGACGTTTGCAGAACTACCTCGGGTCGCCTAAATGGACTGAAGACAGCACCCTCACTGCGGTCCAAACGCTCCGGTATCAGTACCTGCACACAGTGCAGAGTGTAGTATCAGCACAACCGACCCCATGTGCTGGTAAGTGCCTAGCCTAACCTCGGCGAAGTAGTGACGAGGCTAGGACCATACTACCAAATAAACCTGTGCAGTTAAATCATATACAGCGGAAATAGAAGCAGATAACAACAGATTAACAGTAGAAAAATGTAGGAACGCCATAAATCAATTACCAATAAAAGATAAGGAAATAAGAAGAACAAGTACACATGTAATACCGTTGCAGGCGTGCAACCCGATCCCATTTCATATAATACCGTTGCAGGTGTGCAACCCGCTCCCATTTCATATAGTACCATAGCAGGCGTGCAACCCGCTCTCATCTCATATAGTACCGTTGCAGGCGTGCAACCCGCTCCCATTTCATATATTACCGTTGCAGGAGTGCAACCCGCTCCCATTTTACAGATTACCGTTGCAGGCGTGCAACCCGCTCCCATTTCATATATCAACACAAATCATAAAAGAATCCCGGCAAGGGAACAATAATATAACAACAACATCCCGGCAAGGGAACAATAATATAACAACAACATCCCGGCAAGGGAACAATTATATAACAACAATATCCCGACAAGGGAACAATTATATAACAATAACATCCCGGCAAGGGAACAATAATATAACAATAGCATCCCGACAAGGGAACAATAATGATAATCCTCATATGAAGCACGAATAAACCAAAATGGAGTCATAACAATTACAATACAAGACTCAAGGGCATGCTTGACACCGACGTATAGATACTCGCTGTTGATACCCAATTTTTGCCCAAAATATTTTCAAAATTGCATATATACCTTCAAAATTATGCATTAATAGCAATTGGTATTTTTCTATAATTTTCTAGCATTTTTATTCCCAATAAATAATTACAAAATTGCATTACAAATGATTCCAAAAGCATCTCTTGATTTAATTTATTATTTATGGTCCTATTTAAACCAAATTATTTCATAATTAGCCAAATTGGCATCTTTTGGCTATAATTGCAATAACTTTGCAATTATAGCCCAATCATATGATTTTATAATATTTTTTACCGGAAATTAAGCATTTGTATTTTTAAATACTAAGTAATCGTTAATCATTTTTAACTATTTTCTATGCATAAGATTCATTTTGTATAATTATTAGCCAATTTATAAATTATTTTATTCAATTTAGTTGGGTATTTAACGAATAGCCCCATTTTATTTCAATTATAACCCAATTAAACCAACCCCAAAACCCCAATTAGATCAGCCCAATACCCAGGCCCAAACCTAAATCCTACCCAACCCAATCCTTGGTCCAATCTGGACCGTTGATCAATTCTAATCAACGGTCCAGATCCCCCCATACCATAATTGACCTAAAGACTACCCCCCCAAACCCTCATTTCTCTCATCACTCTCCGCCGTTACACTCTCCCCTCACCTCTCAAATTCTCTCTGCTAAAACCTAAAGCTCTCACCGGCCGTCGACTTACCGGTAACTATGGTGGTCTCACCACCATCCCAACCCCCATGGCTCCTTCCTACACCGGGTTACTGCTGCCTTGAGGTCCTCAAAGGAACCAGAGGCGGTTCAACTCACCTCCCATGGTTATGTCATTCTCAGGCCGTCCATGACCATCCGAGTAAGATTCTACCATCTCCGGCTAGAACCTGTGGTTTCTAGGCCGGAATCTCTCCATCTCTAGGTTCTCTCTCTGAAACCCTGATTTTGACTCTTGATTTCTAAGATCTGTAACAAGATCTGAGTCTATTTGAGTTATATTTACCGTTTTCTTAAGGATTTCTCCGATTTCTTCTAAAAGACTCTTCGTCTTCAAACTAGGGTTTCTTAACCCCTCTTAAAAACGGCTTTTCCTTCTGATTTTAGCATTTTTCTATGATTTTTTACCATGTTTAAACGTTTATTTTAGTTTTCACCTCCTATCCGAGTTATCATGTTAAAACCCTAAATTTTTGGTTTTAATCCTGGATTCTGAGTCTGTTTTGTGATAATATGTTCGCTTAATCTGTATATGTTGTTGTTTCTCATGAGCCTTATGATTCTCTGTGGTTATACCCTATTTTGTTCATCAGTGTCTCTGATTTTGCTTCTTCCGCCTATACTATGTTTATTCTGTTTATAAACATAAATTTGTATTAATTCCTCTAATTAGTACTATTCTTTCTAGTTGAATTCCTGACTTTATGTGATTTTTACTTTACTATGGTTTCTGATTTTATTCCTTCTTGCCTATGCTGTGATTATTTCGTTTATTTTCTAGCAACTTGTGTTAATTCCCTTAATCTTTACTACTCCTATTTGAATCTCTAATTTCCTGTAATTGATACCTTTCACTCATCTCTGTGATGATTTCCTTACTGATTTTCAACCTCTGAAATATTTCTTGCCTTATTTTGTGGTTGATTATGCTGTCAAATTGATTCTTATACATTTTCCTTAATTAGAATTTGTCGAACCTAGCCTCTATTACATGCTCTGTACTATGCTTATTTCCTTATATGTTGTATTCCAGTCTCATATGATCTCCTTCCTTATTTGTCTTTACCATTTGAAGTAAACTCCCTTAATTAAGGGAGTACTTCTACTAAGTTTATACTAATTGATACCTAGTTCCATAATTACTTCTTGACTTTGATTCTTACCTTATTATTCAACCTAGTTTCAAACTATATATATGCTCTCTCATTAACACACACAACACACGAACACATCGGTTCAAAATCTCTCTCATACTCAAACTTTCTACTCTCTTTCTGTGATTACTTGCTATTGTTCTAAGTTAGCCGACAACAAGCCAAAGCTAACTATCGTGCTCTCCTATTCTTCACTTTGTGTTTATTGTCTCTCTACCGCTATGTCCTGATTTCAATTCAAGTTCCAAAGCCAATATGTTTCATTTGCTACTTCAGCTTGTCATGTCTCTGACTTGTTTTTATCTAGGGTGCTGATGTTCAATGTGTAATTGACATGTTCATGTAATGGCTTCATCTAGCATGCTAGTTCTACCCCCCTGGTAGCCTGTTTCAATATGACTCTATCTTGCTTTGAATACTTGTCTACTTGTTGTCCAGTTATGATATGCACTTACTTTGCAAATTGATTTGTCACTTTAGATGTCTGATTGTATGATGGTTTCTGAAATCCATACTGTGTTAATATCACCAGCTATTCCCTTATCCTATAAACCCCCACAAGGACTGCTATGCTCCTGTAATGACCTATGTGTCCCCAAACCCCACTACCCCTGTTTGTGGTTGTTGAACCCGCCTTGGTCCTATGTTCCTTGGTTATGTGTGAACCTATTTTGGGTGCTGTGTTTGGACTATTGCTTGTTACTTTACTCTCTTTTCAAAACTGTCCTATTTGAACAACTCCCCCTGTTGTTTTACAAAACTATTTCAAACAAGTCTCTTTTTCAAACTGTTCTCCTGCTTAAATCTTTTCAAAACTATGTCAAAGCATTCTCACTCTACTCTTAGACCACTAAGTTCTGCCCCTTTTGTGTGAGCCTTGCCTTGGGACCCTTGAGCTCCCTCTGAACTTGGACACACGAAAGCTGGCCTTTCCACACTGCACTTACTCTGTCTTGGCTATGAAATCTGGGTGTGAGCACTGCCCGGGATCCCTTGAGGTCCTTAGGGAACTCTGACACACCCGGATATGAGAAAGGTTATGAAACAATCTTGGCATTTGAGGTTCTGGAAATTTGGGCCTGTTTTCAGGCTCTCTATAGTGTAACTTCTTATTTTTCTTTTCCCCTTATGTAATTCATTTCAATATTGGTCTGTAATAATTTGTAAACGAATATGGGGTTGGATAGTGAAAATGGGAGGGTAGCTATACATGTTATCAATATTAATGGGTAGAAGACATGCTTTAGGTTTATATTCTGATGTATCTGCTTTAGAACTCAAGTTTACGACCAATACATGCAAAGCATATCATGTATTAGAAACCATGCTCCTAGGTTCCATGTTTACTGCTTTCAGCGTTTCATTTTGACATCTCTATTATCACTTAGAAATCCTTTTTCTAGGATAAACGACATTAAACATAAGAATGTTGCTCCTGCACATCTTGAAATCATGCTGTAACTTTTTTGGGCATTTAGAAATCATGTTTTAGGAATTCTGCATATCCTGAAATCATTCTGCATTTTTCATATGTGCATATTAGATATCCTGTTTTAGGATCTCGTTCACACTCGCTCAGTCACACCTAGTTAAAACTCTGATGCATGAAAAAAAGGACATAAAACAGTCTCATGTTTGATTATCCTGTTTAAGTGAAACTGGTCACAATCCCTGTATGTCTTTGCAACATTTAGAACAACATGCTTTAGGTAAAATAACTTCTAAACTTTTTTTTAAATAATTCTGGTAACTGCTGCATATTGTTTTACGCCTATGCAAGCCTTAGGTAATCAACTTTAACAATAAAACTAGAACCGTCTTTGTGAGTAGTGTTTAACTGTCAGCATGTTGAAATCAGTAGGCAAGCGTGATTAGGACTTCCTCCCTGAGTTATGTAATAAATCTACTCTGCTGTTATCACTTAGATACCATGCTTAGGGTCTGAGTTTAGACCTTAATTGTGTATGAGTCATGCTGTTTGTGTGTACTATGTGTGGAGGTATATCTGAGCCTTTATTTGTCTTCATGATCCCCTTTAATTGAAGTCCTATCTATTTATTATGTGTCGCTTTAGTATTTTACCTTTAAACTTGAGGGTCTGCCTAGAACCCCCCTTTTATAGGATAGGAGCCCTAAATTCCTCCGGGACTAATAGGAAGGGACGGGTAACAACATGCAATAGGGGTTGAGACCAACCCTCGCTTTAATTATCTTCACAGGGCGGGAAAGGGTAGATATGGATATGATGACCGGTGCGTTAATACCACGTGTAGCCCCTCTTTGAGGAGTGTCATACCGGATATTGCATTGATGTGATCTATATTATAAACAAACCTAGGATACCCCCCTTACATTCCCAAATATGCTTAGATTGTAATTCTTTTCAAAACCTTGCTTTCCATTAATTGTTTTCAAACACCTGTGTATTTAAACTTAAATCCGCTACTATTTGAGCCATGCTTGTTTATTTGCTAATTGTACAAATCCACAAAAAACTATTTGGCCGGGAACCACACTAGTGGATACTAAGGGGTGTCTAACACCTTCCCCTTAGGATAATTTCAAGCCCTTACCCTGTCTCTGGTTACCAAACGTAGTTATAAATGAACCCCATAGGTGCCCTAACGCACCTTAAATCGTTAGGTGGCGACTCTTCAAAAATGCAAACCCCCTTTCCCAAAAGGAAAGAGTTGTCCCAACTAACATGTCACGTCGAAACCCGATTTTGCGAGAAAAAAAAGGGCGTGACAGCATGGCGACTCTGCTGGGGACTTTAGGCTTTTACCATTTCATACCGTTTTTTGAATTTGTACCCCCCTATGTGCAATTATTTATTTAATTCCTTTAAGTGTTTAATTTCTTCTTCAAAAGCAAAACTGACATATCTTTCTTGTTTCCTTCCTTTATAACTGCTTTAAATTATAAAACTCTTGTATTTATCGCTTTCTTAACGTGCAAATACATGTCAACATGCTTTTAATTATTGCATAATCATGCTCAAAATCATACTCCACTCGTGCGAAACAAAATACTATAGCAACGTTTGATGAATGGTTGTGCCCTTCCTATATCGCTACCCCCCTAAATTCGGAAAGGCTTATTTGCAGTAAAACTAGTCGATCAGCGATGCAGTCGACGATTCCGTGCCTTCCCCCTTGAGTTGTCCGCTCAAGGGTACCAGTCTAAAACCCCATAGAAACCTTACTCTGTTTAAATTGTGCATGCATCATGGTCAAACCTAGCCGGGTCCGATATGTTGTCCACGTAATGATCCTTTAAGATAGCCTTGTCCAAAAAGTCCACTGGGTTTCCCTAAACCCAAACGGACATCATCACGTTCTGTGCATTTATTTGGAGAACTAAATGCTTCATGCTAATTGTTGATGTTAAATAGTCGAGTCTGGTGGGGGTAAAGGCCTAACCTTGTTTGCCTTGCAGAAATATGAGGCACGAAGTCCCCAGATTCGGCATGGTCACCAATATCCACCCAAGATTGTTAAGTTGGTAGGAAGATTTATATTCTAGTGACAAAACCCTCGTCAGAAAATATCTGGGTAATCTACCATCCCTCCTGGAGATCCAACCTAACAACATGATAATAGAAGCTGCTACCTTATTTTGGGATTGTGAAAGGGCCGTGTTCCGCTTTGGGGACATCAAAATGACACCTTTGCTAGAGGAGATAGGAGGATTGGCCGGTCTAGCATGGGAAACCTCAGGTTTGCTAATGCCTGAGAACCGCACAGGCAAGGGTTTCTTAAAATGATGGGTTTGAAGAAGAATGCAGAATTGGTATGCCTAAAGGAATCGTACATCCCTTTTGACTACCTGTATGAAAGGTACGGTCACAACAAATCATACCGTACCTACCATGATGAGTTTGCCATCACATCCTTGGGATATATCCATCGTAGGATATTCGTCTTCATGTTTTGCTTCCTGGGTCTGATCGTGTTTCCAATGAAGAAAGGGAGAATCCATACTAGGCTGGCTATGGTAACCAAGACCCTAATGGAGGGGATTGGTGGGCAGACATTCAGCATTGTACCCATGATCATCGCAGACATATACTGAGCCTTAGAGAAGTGCCAACAAGGAGCGAGACACTTCGAAGGCTGCAATCTCCTACTTCAGCTTTGGCTCATGGAACATCTCCAAAAGGGCGAATACCGACAAGAAATTCAGCGAAGGGCCTGGGATGACCACATCGCTTTCCACCATCCAAAGCGAATGAATTACATCCCCGACATGTTTTCTCAGCTCGAGAATGCCAAAGAATGGGTTGAGCTCTTTGATAATCTGACTGAAGGGCAGGTTCAATGGATGTTCGAGTGGTTTCCGACAGAGGAGTTCATCGCCCGATCCAGAGATGCACCTTTCCTGATACTGATTGGTCTAAGAGGAACATACCCTTACGTCCCTCTTCGAGTTATGAGGCAAGCAGTTAGGAAGCAAGTCATACCCAGGGTCGACAAGATGAGCCATCTTCGAGCTGACTTCCAAAATGATGATAGTCCCCACAAGTGCCAAGCCCAGCACATGTGGCACTGCAAGATCGTAATGGAGAAAGACACCATCGAGCCAGACAGATATCATGCCGGTTGCACCCCTTTCTATTCTGGTTGGTTGGAAGACAATTGGGATGGTCTGGGCCAGCCAGGGTTCGTTCAAGGTCACAAAATTATAGATGAAAAGGCCGAGGCACAAGTCAAGTACAACCATCTGCGCAAAAGGATCCGTGAATGCGAGAGCGCACATCACAAGATACAAGAATCCAACAAGAAGCTGATTGAGGAATGGAAAGACATGGCTATCAGTGCCAACAAAAGGCTAGGATACTTGGAGCGAGACATAGTAGAACTGGAGGGAAAATTTCTCAAAAGGGTTGAAGACTGTCAAAAGGATGAAGGGACCGAAGGTGGACATCTAGCCAAAGCATACCTATTGCTGGGACTTCGCGAATTGGGGAAGCTGTTCGACAGAGCCAAGGATGTCGAATCTGGGGAATGTCCTTCTGGGACCAAATAGATAGGAATTTACTTTTCGCTTTATGAATATAATAAGGCCAATGACCATTAGTGACTTTTATTTCTTGCTTATTTAGTGTCGTTTTGGGATTCGCCTATTTTTATCAATAAAATGAGGCATTTAGCATTAAAAGTTCTCCAAGTCTATTTGTCGCTAGGCCTACCTCAGGCACAAAGAGGTTCCCAAATTAGGACACGCTTTACATTCCCACACTATGTGTTTAAATATTGCAATACTTTTTATAATCCTCACTGACTTGATTACCTTTTGTTTTATTTTGTTTTTATTATTCCCCTCCCCAAAGGTTAGTTCGTGCACTCTGGCATCATCATCTTATTTCACAAGATCCAGGGGCCCAAGAACAAAGGCAAGAATAAAATGGAAGATGATGGCCAGGGTATTCGGGTTCCTAACGAGAATGTGTCACAACTTGTCAAACCTGTTGAAATTCCAGGAAGAGCTCGATCAGGTTTGAAATCTGGCAAACCTGTCATTTTCCCTCAAAACCCAAGATATCAATTTCCCCAACGCTCAAAACCCTACACCTCCTCAAAATATCCCAAAACAGCAGAATCATCCCGTGCCTCATCATCACGCTGCTCCACTAAAGAACCAATGTAACACCTGCCATACCCCAAACAACACTCCACTACTCATCCCAGAACCTCAAAACTCCACAAACGACCATTTCCACACCCATACACCAGGCCACCATAACAATCCTATCTACGTGGAGACCATGCCACACTCCACCCAACCTATCTCATGCACACCCGAGTCTGATGAAAAGGATCTGCTTATCAAGAACTTGGCCGAGGAACTTAAGAAACTGACCAGCCAGATTCAGGGCATTGAGGGAAGCAAAAGGAATAGAGGGGCTGAACTATGAGGACCTTTGCATACAGCCTGATGTCGAACTACCTGAGGGGTACAAACCTCCTAAGTTCGAAATGTTTGATGGTACGAGTGATCCAAGGCTCCATCTGAGGACATATCACGAAAAGCTGGTTGGAGTAAGGAAGGATGAAAGGATCCGCATGAAGCTGTTCATGAGGAGTTTGAAAGGAGATGCATTATCTTGGTACATCAGCCAAGATCCCAAGAAGTGGTCAAGCTGGGTGGGCATGGCATTTGACTTTATGGACAGATTCATGTTTAATACAGAGAACGCACCAGACGTGTTCTATATCCAGAATTTGAAGACGAAGCCCACGGAGACGTTTCGTAAGTATGCTACTTGCTGGAGATCCGAAGCTGCTAAGGTCAGACCCACCTTAGAAGAGGAGCAAAAAAACAAGTTCTATGTCCGGGCTCAGGACCCGCAGTACTATGAACGGCTGATGATGATTGAGAACCACAAGTTCTCCGACATTATCAAATTAGGTGAAAGAATTGAAGAAGGTATTAAAAGTGGTATGGTTACAAATTTCGAAGCCTTGAAAGCTACGAATAAGGCTTTACAGTCCGGGGGTGTGTCCAAGAAAAGGGACGTAGAGGCCGTGATTGTTGCACAAAGGACCAAGTCTCCCCTTAAATACCAAGCTTACCCAATACCTCCACTCGCATACCAGCCAACCCCAAATTACCAAGCACCCTCATACCAAGCTCCGCCACCAACTTATCAGTCATCTCCACCTCCTACATATCAACCTACTTCACCCAGATACTCCGAACCCGCTCATGTCTACCAAACTTATAATGCTCAACCATCCCATTATCAGTCACCCCCTGCACGCCAAAATTTCCCTAGACCCCGACCTAAATTTTGATCGCAGACCTCCAAAATAATATACAGCCATCGCTGATCCCATCGACCAGCTGTATGAGAGGCTCAAAGCTACTGGTTATGTCACCCCCATCCTGCTGCAACCCCTGAGAATCCTTCTCAGTGGGTTAACCCAAACAAGTCCTGTGCATACCACTCCGGCATGAAAAGGCACACCATCGATAAATGCCGCTCCTTGAAAGACAAGATACAGTCTTTGATTGATAACAAGATCATTGTGGCAAAGGAACCCGCTCCAAACGTCCGCAACAACCCTCTGCCAGACCATAAGGGTGGAGGTATCCACATGATTGAAGTAGAAGATGACTGGGATCCCGAGGGATCAATCGGGTTGATCGCAGAAGGTGATAACCCGAAGAAACCAATAATTACTCTCAATCCAATCATAGTCCAGATCCAGCCGTCTGAGGACGGTGAGGTGAATATGTCTATACCTCTTGAGTTTGAAGCAGCGCCATCCGCAAAGGCACCGACACCAATTGAGGTTGAATTCGCTTCTCCAACAAATGCACCCGCACCATTTGAGGTTGCAGTCTTGCCACCCAAGGTACATGTTCCATTCGAAGTGAGGATATCAGCGCCGATCCCAGTGGCGATATCAACCATGCCACCCTTCTATACAAATGCTGTACCCTGGGACTATCCGAGGCGAGAAGGAAGGGCAAGGTCAGGATTGAAGAAACTGTCGCAACACAGGGTATGACAACAACTGGTAGAGTCTATTCCCCTGAACATCTAGCTGAATCAAGCAAATAGGCCTCCAATCAGCCGCCCCTCATTAAGACAGGTCCGGACGACCTTTGGAGGAAGATACAGGCCAAGGAATATTCGGTCATCGACCAGTTAAACAAGATGCCAGCACAAATATCCATTCTCTCTTTGTTGCAAAATTCTGAGACGCACAAGAATGCTTTGTTAAAGGTGCTAAATGAAGCGTACGTACCAAGTAATATCACTACCGGGGAAGTGGCTAATATGGTAGTACAAGTGCTGGAAAGCCATAAGATCACCTTTTATGAGGACGAGCTGCCACCTGAAGGGCTTGGGCACAACAAAGCACTGCACATCACCGTGCAATGCGAAGATTATTTCATCACCAGGATCTTGATCAATGGAGGTTCCAGTCTTAATATTTGTCCGTTGGTAACACTCAAGAAGTTGGGCAAAGGGCTGCATGAGATAAAGGATGGAGCAATCAATGTGAAAGCCTTCGATGGTTCTCAGAGGTCCACCATTGGTGAGATTAGTCTATGCCTGCAGATGGGACCAACCTGGTTCGAGGTCGATTTCCAGGTAATAGATGTACCAGCGTCTTACAACTTGCTGCTGGGACGGCCATGGATTCATGCTGCTGGGGCCGTAGCATCAACGCTGCATCAGGTAGTAAAGTTCGAATGGAATCACCAGGAAGTGATCATTCACGGCGACGGTAGCAACCCTATATACAGTCGCCAGACCATTCCGGCGATCGAGGGAAGAAGGAAGCTGGGTGGAGAAACTTACCATCACATTGAGCGGGTTAATGCTATCGACAAAGACAAATAGTGGGATAGCAAAATCGAGAGTATACTGAGTTGGAGTGGGTACGAACCTGGCAAAGGGCTCGGCAAGAACCTCCAAGGAATCTCTAAACCCATAAAACTCAAGAAACATGGCACTACCTTCGGTTTGGGATATGAATACACCTGGGAAGAGTTCAATAGTTGGTCGCCACCATGGCGCGGTCCTTACTACCCACTAGAGCAGCCAATACCGCATCTGGAGCAGACCTTCCAACAGGCCGACATTATTTATGGGTCAGATGAAGAAGAAGCACTTGCAGCAGTGAAGAACTTGTTTCTAGAGGACGGTAATATGGACTGTTGCGTTATTCTCGAGGAGGAGGGGGGAAGGCCCTTCCATACAGGCTGTGAGCAGAGGGGCACATCTCAAGAATTGGACCATCAGGACAACCAAAGCCGACGAGCCTCGGGGTAGCAAGGCTAAAACAAGCATTATTCACTCTTTTATTTACTAAATGATTTTCTTTTCGCATTTTTCAGTTCCCGCAATAAGATCTTCGATGTTCAAAACAATTATTCACTTTATCAAAAGCATTTTGATTTTTCTTATGAATTAATATTTATTGCTATCGTTTTCTCTCATTACTTTACCTATACAGCATTACTATTACTTGTCTTGATGAACCGATGACTGTGACATGCAATGAGACAATGCAACAAACAGACATGGATTCAGAGGAAGATGACATACCTGACGAGATTGTCAAAGAAGTTGAGAATTTTGAGAACAGACCTAAGTCCAACCTGGACGAGACCGAAATTGTCAACATGGGAGATTCAGAAAACGTCAAGAAAATGCGAATCAGCATTCACCTATCGCCATCAGAGAAGAAAGAATACATAGAATTTCTAAAGGAGTGTGAGGACATATTCGCATGTTCGTATGATGACATGACTGGTCTGAGTACGTTTATTGTGGCTGACAAATGGGTCAAAGCAGCATCTTACAAAGCAGTAACTAAGAAAGTCGTGGCAGACTTTGTCCGCGACCGTATTGTTTGTTAATTCGGAATTCCAGAGTCAATCATTACTGATAATGGCTCCAACCTCAACAGCGACTTGATGAAAGCTATGTGCAAAACTTTCAAGGTCAAACACAAGAATTCCACAGCCTACAGGCCTCAGATGAATGGAGCTGTAGAAGCCGCCAACAAGAATATCAAGAAGATATTGAGGAAAATGATAAAGAATCACAGACAGTGGCACGAGAAGTTATCATTTGCTCTACTAGGGTATCGCACCACAGTCCGCACATCAACCGGGGCAACCCCCTGTATGCTGGTTTACGGTACAGAGGCTGTCATTCCCGCTGAGGTAGAAATTCCTTCCCTAAGGATCATACAAGAAGCTGAGCTCGACGACGCAGAGTGGGTAAAAAGTCGTTATGAGCAACTAGCCCTTATAGACGGAAAGAGAATGAATGCAGTGTGCCATGGTCAACTCTACCAGAACAGAATGTACAGAGCCTTCAACAAAAGACTCAAGCCAAGACAGTTCACACCGAGGTAGCTAGTGTTGAAGAAAATTTTTCTGCATCAAGATGAAGCCAAAGGGAAGTTCTCTTCCAACTGGCAGGGTCCATACATGGTTCACCGGGTTTTGACAGGAGGAGCCCTCATACTTGCAGAAATGGAAGGGGAAGTCTGGCCAAAGCCGATCAATTCAGATGCAGTCAAGCGTTACTATGTGTAATCTTTATGCTTTCCTTATATGATGTAAATTGAACTACGCCTGACCTGATTCCCGTTTAAGAGGGGATACGTAGGCAGCCCTATGGGTTCGGTCACAATTCAATAAAATTTTATTTTCCCCCCGCAGTTAGAAACTGGGGCAGAATTTTAAGGAGGATCCTCAAAATTCTGAAGTAACTTCAGCCGATCGCCGCATGAGCAACAGTCAGAAACATCAACCCATCAAACTGGGACAGAATTTTGAGGAGGACTCTCAAAATTCCGTAGCAGGAGAGGTTGCAATGTCCTGAACCACGTCACAGTCGTCGGTTAATCTAAAAGCTATTTTAATTATACATTTATGTCATACTTTTACAAAATCATGCATGTTTATTATTGAAACTGCTTTGTTTAGCAACGCTACCCCAATGATACAGACGGTATCACCAGATCAAAGCCGAACGAGTCAAGCAAAGCTAGCAGGGGATACGAACTAACCTCTCCCTTACAAAAATCACGATTTTTCTTGGATGCAGGCACTAGGATTGCGGAATCCTTAAACATACTGTATGGTAAGGGACAAACATTGCCCTCAGAACCGTTGCACATACCAACATTTGCTCTCAGCACACACCAGTGATGTTCCGTATGTCACAATGCTCCCAGTAATCACAACGCCGCAATCTGCTATCAGCTAAGAAAACTCTACTGTCATTTGTTTTCTTATTTCTTGCATAAGGCTACTATTCTGCCTTCCAATTTGCATAAGGCTACCATTCTGCCTTCGGAGACTAAACGCTGTCTCCATCTGCATCTGCATTGCATAAGGCTACTATTCTGCCTTTCAATTTGCATAAGGCTACCATTCTGCCTTCCAAGACTAAACGCTGTCTCCATCTGCATCTGCATCGCATAAGGCTACTATTCTGCCTTCCAATTTGCATAAGGCTACCATTCTGCCTTCCGAGACTATACGCGGTCTCCATCTGCATCTGCATTGCATAAGGCTATTATTCTGCCTTCCAATTTGCATAAGGCTACCATTCTGCCTTCTGAGACTAAACACTGTCTCCATCTGTATCTGCATTGCATAAGGCAACTATTCTGTCTTCCAATTTGCATAAGGCTACCATTCTGCCTTTCGAGGTTACGCTCTACCTCCATCCGCATTTGCATCTTTGTATAAGGCTACTATTCTGCCTTCCAATTTGCATAAGGCTACCATTCTGCCTTCCGAGGTTAAGCTCTACCTCTATCTGCATTCGCATCTTTGTATAAGGCTACTCTCCTGCCTTTCGAGGCTAAGCTCTGCCTCAAATTTTCTTGGAAACTAAGCGATATCCCAAGCACTATTTATCTCGCTTCTCTTACGGGCTAAGCGCTGCCCTTCAATTCGCAAGACTGAGCTCTGTCTTGTCCGTATCATACTACTGCATCCTTCATGGGCTGAATATCGCCAACTCATCCAAAGGCGTCATCGTTCGGAGGCACCATCTTCATAGCCCGAGAACACCATGTTATGGCCTGAGGATCTCTTTCAATCTTTTGCATATCATTATTCAAATGTGTGATGACCCGACCCGTCGTCACGTGTGTTATCGCCCCATTTTCCCCATTTTCTATTTCCTTATGTTTCAGTATCAGTATTAGATGTGTTGGAGTTGATTTGGATTGGGTTTGATAAGAAATGAGACACTTAGTCTCTTTTAAGAAGGCTTAAGTTGGAAAAGTCAACCGGACGTTGACTTTTGTGTTAGAGGGCTCGGATATGAATTCCGATGATTTGGTTAGATTCGGGGGATGATTTGTGACTTAGGAGTGTAATCAAAAGTGATTTTGGAGGTCCGGAGTAGAATTAGGCTTGAATTGGCAAAGTTAGGATTTTGGCGAATTCCGGTCGATAGGTGAGATTTTGATCCGGGGATCGGAATGGAATTCCGAGAGTTGTAGTAGCTTTGTTTAGTGATTCGGGATGTGTGTGCAAAATTTCAGGTCATTCGTAGGTGTTTTGGTTGGGTTTTTGATCGAATGCGCGTTTCGGAAGTTTTGGAAGAACTTAGGCTTGAATTCGATGAGAAATGATGGTTTTAGTGTTGTTTGAGGTGTGTTGAGGATTGGAGCAAGTTTGAATAAGGTATTGGATCATGTTGGTGTTTTTGGTTGAGGTCCCGGGGGCCTCGGGGTGATTTCGGATGGCTAACGGGATGAAAATGGAAGTTGGAGATTGCAGGTTCATATCTGGTATCTGGTATTTTCGCTTCTGCGGAAATGGACCGCCGAAGGGAGGATCGCAGAAGCGACTTTTGGGCCTGGTGCTGCTTTCGCAGAAGCGGTTAGGGAAGCCGCATCTGCGAAGCCGCAAATGCGGAAGAGAGACCGCAGAAGTGGTTTTTGGATTTTTAGAAGATTCCGCAGAAGCGGAAAAATGACCGCAGATACGGTAGTCGCAGAAGCGGAAATAACTGATCAGAAGTGGGTTTTAATCCCTTCGCAAAATTTTACAGAAACATATTTTTAACTTCGGAATTGGGGTGGTCTTGAGCGATTTTGAAGAGGAAATTCAAGGACTTCGATCAGGTAAGCATTCTTGGACTTAGAACACAATTTTATCATGCAAATACATGAAATTACACTGAAAACTCAAGGAATTAAGGTCAAAAATGGTGGTTTAGGGCTTGAAACCTAAGACAACAAAAATAGGAATTTGAGGGGCCATTTGCACTCCGATTTTGGTGTTCTTTATATGTATAGACTCGTGGCGAGATAAGGAATCCGGTGATGTGAATTTTATAATTTTTCGAGAAGTGGGCCCGGGGCTCGGGTTTTGCCAACTTCGTGATTTTCGATGTTTTTCGAGTCTTTTCGATTGGGTTATATTCCCTTAGCATATTGTGACGTATTCGTTGTGGTTTTGGTCATATTCGACGTGCGAAGAGGTGAATTCGAAAGGCAAGGGCATAGCAAGCTAGGACTTTGGCCGGCTTGAGGTTAGTAATAAATGTAAATGCTGTGTTGAGGGTTTGAAACCCCGAATTTGCACATCGTAGTGCTATGTGAGGTGACTTGCACGCCGGATAACGGGCGTGGGGTAGAGCACCGTCGGGGATTGTGACTTGGTCCATCCCGCTTAATAAAAATTACTACCTATTTGTTTGTAGTTTCGTGATATCCTTATAAAAACGGATTAAATTGTTATCATGGGGCCTTGTGCCAACTACTTGAATCCTTCAGGGATTGTTTTAATGATTTCTTACCATATTCATAAATATTAAACTCAGTCCTGGTATTTAAAACTGTGTTTGCAAACTCAGCCTTTTTCTAAATTGAAATTAGTTAATATTTTTTAAAATGAAGTTTTGGGCTAAATATTTTTATACTATTGTGCCGAAAGGCTTATGTGATTTTTGGACTGAGTATGGGATCGGGCTGCACATCGCAGCGGTATGATATTGATATTGATATGAGGCCGAGGGCCTGTTTGATGCCACGAGATGGCTTATTATTGCGCTTGGGCCGTAAGGGGCCCCTCCCGGAGTCTGCACACTCCCAGTGAGCGCCGTCGACGTTAAATAAATGGAGCGGGCTGCACGCCGCAGCGGGGTACTGGAGAGTACCGGTTTATGTGTTGCATTGCATGTTTTAATTGTCATTTATTATTTATCTGTTGTGGTATTATGATAATTGTCTTTACTTTTTTACTGTATTTATAGCTTTACCTTGTGTTATTTAGGATTTCTTATCCTCAAACTTTATTTATATTTATTACTTTCTGGGTTGGAAGTACTCACAATACTCCCTGCACCTTGTGTGCAGATCCAGGTACATCACAGGGTGAGTTAGGAATTGTTTAGTTGAGCATCAGTATTCGGGAGTATCGAGGTAGCTGCATGGCATTCGCAGCCTTGATCTCTCCCATCTATCTTTATCCTTTTATTCGTATTTTCTTTCCTAGACAGACTTGTGATTAGGTGAATATTTTGTATTAGAGGCTCATGATCGTGACACCAGGTCTGTGGGCTATTTAGTATTTTATTTTGGGGTTTTCGGATGTTAGAAATTATTTCAGAGATTCCGCATTAAAATTGTTATTTTTTTTACTGGTGAATATTTATTTATCCATCTAGGTTATTTGGTTAAGGTTGTGTAAATGGTCGGGCTTGCCTAGCAGTGTGTTGGGCACCATCACAACCGGGGTTTGGGTCGTGACAAGTTGGTATCAGAGCCTAGGTTACTTGGTCTCGCGAGTCATGAGCCGGTTTAGTAGAGTCTCGTGGATCGGTACGGAGACGTCTGTACTTATCCTCGAGATGCTGCAGAACCTTTAGGAAATACTTCATATTCTTGAAACTCTTGTCGTGCGGCTTTGTTGAATTGAGAACAAAATCTTTATTATTCTATTCTCTCACAGATGGTGAGAACACGAGCTACCGAACGTGACAGACGACCACCAGTGCCACCTACTGAGGTTGCTAGAGGCCGTGGACGCGGTCGTGGTCGTGGCAGGGGTAGAGTAGCCGGGGCAGTACCTGCTAATCCGATAATTGCCCCAGCTCAGGATCAGGCTCCAGCGATGGAGACTCCAGCAGCACCTGCTCAGGCACCAGCCGTGCCTATTGTGATTCCGTGTCTTCAGGAGACCTTGGCACAGATCTTGACGGTCTGTACTGGATTGGCTTATGCAGTTTCTACCACAGCAGCAGCAGCTACTTCGCAGACAGGGGGAGGCAATCAGAACCCCGATGCTCGCACACCTGCGCAGGGAGTGCAGAGAGTGCGGGGGCTACAGACACCGGAGGCACCTCCAGCTTAGCAGGTTGCACCAGCTCAGGGTTTTGTGGTTCTAGTTATGCCAGACGATGAGCAGCGTCATCTCGAGAGGTTTGGTAGACTCCAGCCTCCGACTTTTGGTGGTGCTGAGGGCGAGGATGCCCAGAGTTTTCTTGACAGATGCCAGTGTATGCTCCGTATGGCGGGAATCCTCGCGTCGAGTGGTGTGGCATTCACTACATTTCAGTTCACGGGGGCTGCTCTTACTTGGTGGGAGGACTTTGAGAGGCGTAGGCCTGCAGGTGCAGCACCTCTAACTTGGCAGCAGTTCTCAGCTCTTTTTCTGGAGAAGTATATACCTCAGTCCCGCAGGGAAGAGTTGCGTAGGCAGTTTGAGTGGTTAACACATGGAGATATGACAGTGACTCAATACGAGATGAGGTTTTCCCAGCTGGCTTGTCATGCTACTTGGATGGTTCCATCAGATCGTGAGAGGATCAGGAGATTTGTGGATGGTCTTAACTACCATCTCCGTATTCTGATGACTAGAGAGAGAGTACTGGGTGCTACATTTGAGGAGGTGGTAGACATTGCTCGTGAGATTGAGTCAGTTCGCCGTAGAGAACGAGAGGAGAGAGAGGCTAAGAGGCCTCGTGGATCGGGCAGTTACAGTGGTGCTCCGTCGAGAGGTCAGTTCCAGCAGGGTAGAGGTCGCTCTTTCAGGCCTGCTCAGTCAGATCGTCCAGAGTATCGTGGGGGATCTTCAGGCTGTGGTCATCATGGGCCCCAGCAGGGTCAGACTTCACTCAGCGCCCTCCCAGCTCAGAGTTCATCTCATGCCCCATCAATTCAGGGTTCTTCTGTGCCGAGTGCATCTGCTAGTCACTCCGGTGCGAGAGGTTTTCACCAGTCCCCATCTTCAGTACCGGGCAGCTGCTATGAGTGCGGAGAGTTGGGTCATTTTAGGAGGCAGTGCCCTCGCCTTCGCAGCAGACAGCATCAGCAGAGGGGTCAGCCGTCGACTTCTGCCCCAGTTACTTCATCACCCGCCCAGTCAGCTAAGGGTGGAGATCAGGCAGCCAGGGGTCGCCCTAGAGGTGGAGATCGATCAGGCGGTGGCCAGGCTCGTTTCTACGCGATGCCGGGCATGACAGATGCCATTGCTTTAGACGCTGTCATTACAGGTATTATTTCAGTCTGTCACAGAGACGCCTCAGTATTATTTGATCCCGGTTCTACCTATTCATATGTGTCTTCATATTTTGCTCATCATTTGGGTACATCCCGAGGGTGTCTTGCCTTACCTGTTCATGTATCTACCCCGGTGGGCGACACTATTGTTGTAGACCATGTATTCCGGTCATGTTTGGTGACTATTGGAGGTCTGGAGACCCGAGTTGATTTATTGCTATTGAGCATGGTAGACTTCGATGTTATCCTGGGCATGGACTGGTTATCTCCGTGTCATGCTATTCTAGACTGTTATGCTAAGACAGTGACTTTGGCTATGCCGGGTGTACCGTGGATCGAGTGGCGTGGTGTGACTGACTATATCCCTAGCAGAGTTATTTCTTTCTTGAAGGCCCAGCGTATGGTTGGGAAGGGTTGTCTTTCCTATTTGGCGTTTGTGAGAGATGTGGGAGCTGAGACTCCTAGCATTGAGTCTGTTCCGGTTGTGAGGGAGTTTCCCGATGTGTTTCCTGCAGACCTGCCGGGTATGCCGCCGGACAGGGACATTGATTTTGGTATTGACCTGGTGCCGGGCACTCAGCCCATTTCTATTCCACCATATCGTATGGCACCAGCGGAGTTGAAAGAATTGAAGGAGCAGCTTCAGGAGCTCCTGGATAAGGGGTTTATTCGGCCTAGTGTGTCACCTTGGGGTGCACCAGTTCTGTTCGTGAAGAAGAAGGATGGCACAATGAGAATGTGCATCGATTATAGGCAATTGAACAAGGTAACAATTAAGAACAAGTACCCCCTACCTCACATTGATGATTTGTTTGACCAGCTTCAGGGAGCGAGGGTGTTCTCCAAGATTGATCTCCGTTCGGGTTATCACCAGTTGAAGATCAGGGACTCAGATATTCATAAGACTGCTTTCAGGACTAGATATGGTCAGTAGCAATTTCATGCATCTGATGAACAGTGTGTTCCGGCCCTATCTGGATTCATTTGTCATATTGTTCATTGATGATATCCTGGTATACTCGCGTAGTCAGGAGGAGCACGCGCAACATTTGCGAGTTGTGTTGCAGAGATTAAGGGAGGAGAGGCTTTATGCAAAGTTCTCCAAGTGTGAGTTTTGGCTCGGTTCAGTGGCTTTCTTGGGACATGTGGTGTCCAGTGAGGGTATTCAGGTTGACCCAAAGAAGATAGAGGCGGTGCAGAGTTGGTCTAGACCGACCTCAGCCATAGAGATTCGCAGCTTCCAAGGGTTGGCAGGTTATTATCGCCAGTTTGTTCAGGGATTTTCCTCTATTGCGTCACCCTTGACCAAGTTGACTCAGAAGGGTGTCTCATTTGTATGGTCAGACGAGTGTGAGGAGAGCTTTCAGAAGCTCAAGACAGCATTGACCACAGCCCAGTGTTAGTTTTGCCATCAGCTTCAGGCTCTTATACGGTATATTGCGATGCTTCGAGAGTTGGTATTGGTTGTGTTTTGATGCATGAGGGTAGAGTTATTGCGTATGCTTCTCGTCAGTTGAAGCCCCATGAGCAGAACTACCCCGTCCATGATTTGGAGCTAGCTGCTATAGTCCATGCATTGAAGATTTGGAGGCATTACTTGTATGGCGTATCCTGTGAGGTATTCACTGATCATCGCAGTCTTCAGCACTTGTTTAAGCTAAAGGATCTTAATTTGAGGCAGCGTAGATGGTTGGAGTTACTTAAGGATTATGACATTACTATTCTGTATCACCCGGGGAAGGCCAATGTAGTGGCCGATGCTTTGAGCCGGAAGTCGGTGAGTATGGGGAGCTTGGCATACATTCCAGTTGAGGAGAGGCCATTTGCAGTTGATGTTCAGGCCTTGGCTAACCGATTTGAGAGATTAGATATTTCAGAGCCCAGTCGAGTGTTGGCTTGTGTGGTTTCTCGGTCTTCCTTGTATGACCGCATCAGGGAGTGTCAGTATGATGATCCGCATTTGCTTGTCCTTAAGGACAGGGTTCAGCATGATGATGCCAGGGATGTGACCATTGGAGATGATGGTGTGTTGAGGATGCAGGGCCGGATTTGTATGCCCAACATGGATGGGCTTCGGGAGTTGATATTGGAGGAGGCCCATAGCTCGCGGTATTCCATTCATCCGGGTGCCGCGAAGAAGTATCAGGATCTCAGACAACACTATTGGTGGCCGAGGATGAAGAGAGATATTGTGGAGTATGTAGCCCGATGTCTTAATTGTCAGCAAGTGAAATATGAGCATCAGAGACCGGGTAGCTTACATCAGCAGATGGTTATTCCTGAGTGGAAGTGGGAGAGGATCACTATGGATTTTGTTACCGGACTCCCACGGACTCTGAAGAAATTTGATGCTATTTGGGTGATTGTAGACAGGCTGACCAAGTCCGCGCACTTCATTCCGATTTGTACTACTATTCTTCAGAGCGGCTGGCAGAGATTTATATTCGGGAGATAGTTCGATTGCATGGTGTCCCAGTTTCCATTATATCAGATCGGGGCACTCAGTTCACCTCTCAGTTTTGGCAGGCTGTTTAGCGAGAGTTGGGTACTCAGGTGCAGTTGAGCACAACTTTTCACCCTCAGACGGACGGGCAGTCCGAGCGCACCATTTAGATATTGGAGGATATGTTACGTGCCTGTGTTATTGATTTTGGAGGATCATGGGATCGGTTTCTACTGCTTGCAGAGTTTGCCTACAACAATAGCTACCAGTCCAACATTCAGATGGCACCGTATGAGGCCTTATATGGGAGGCGGGGCAGATCTCCAGTGGGTTGGTTCGAGTCCGGTGAGGCTAGATTGTTGGGGACAGATTTGGTTCAGGATGCATTGGAGAAGGTGAAGGTGATTCAGGAGAGACTCCGTACAGCACAGTCGAGACAGAAGAGCTATGTAGACAGGAGGGTTCGAGATGTATCTTTTATGATTGGTGAGAAGGTCTTGCTGAAGGTTTCACCCACAAAGGGTGTTATGTGATTTGGGAAGAAAGGGAAGCTGAGTCCGCGGTTCATTGGACCTTTTGAGGTACTTAGGAGGATCGGGGAGGTGGCTTATGAGCTTGCTTTGCCACCTAGTTTGTCGGGCGTCCATCCAATTTTTCATGTGTCTATGCTGCGAAAGTACATTGGGGACCCGTCCCATGTTCTAGATTTCAATACAGTTCAGCTGGAGGGTGACTTGACTTATGAGGTAGAGCCAGCAACCATTTTGGATTGTCAGGTTCGGAAGTTGAGATCAAAAGATGTTGCTTCGATGAAAGTGCAGTGGAGAGGTCGGCCCGTGAAGGAGGCTACCTGGGAGACCGAGCGGGAGATGCGGTGCAGATACCCACACTTATTTGAGGCTTCAGGTATGTTTCTTGACTCGCTCGAGGACGAGCATTTGTTTAAGTTGGGGAGGATGTGACGACCCGACCCGTCGTCACGTGTGTTACTGCCCCGTTTTCCCCATTTTCTATTTCCTTATGTTTCAGTATCAGTATTAGATGTGTTGGAGTTGATTTGGATTGGGTTTGATAAGAAATGAGACACTTAGTCTCTTTTAAGAAGGCTTAAGTTGGAAAAGTCAACTGGACGTTGACTTTTGTGTTAGAGGGCTCGGATATGAATTCCGATGATTTGGTTAGCTTCGGGGGATGATTTGTGACTTAGGAGTGTAATCAAAAGTGATTTTGGAGGTCCGGAGTAGAATTAGGCTTGAATTGGCAAAGTTAGGATTTTGGCGAATTCCGGTCGATAGGTGAGATTTTGATCCGGGGGTCGGAATGGAATTCCGAGAGTTGCAGTAGCTTCGTTAGGTGATTCGGGATGTGTGTGCAAAATTTTAGGTCATTCGGAGGTGTTTTGGTTGGGTTTTTGATCGAATGCGTGTTTCGGAAGTTTTGGAAGAACTTAGGCTTGAATTCGATGAGAAATGATGGTTTTAGTGTTGTTTGAGGTGTGTTGAGGATTGGAGCAAGTTTGAATAAGGTATTGGATCATGTTGGTGTTTTTGGTTGAGGTCCCGGGGGCCTCGGGGTGATTTCGGATGGCTAACGGGATGAAAATGGAAGTTGGAGATTGCAGGTTCATATCTGGTATCTGGTATTTTCGCTTCTGCGGAAATGGACCGCCGAAGGGAGGATCGCAGAAGCGACTTTTGGGCCTGGTGCTGCTTTCGCAGAAGCGGTTAGGGAAGCCGCATCTGCGAAGCCGCAAATGCGGAAGAGAGACCGCAGAAGTGGTTTTTGGATTTTTAGAAGATTCCGCAGAAGCGGAAAAATGACCGCAGATACGGTAGTCGCAGAAGCGGAAATAACTGATCAGAAGTGGGTTTTAATCCCTTCGCGAAATTTTACAGAAACATATTTTTAACTTCGGAATTGGGGTGGTCTTGAGCGATTTTGAAGAGGAAATTCAAGGACTTCGATCAGGTAAGCATTCTTGGACTTAGAACACAATTTTATCAAGCACATAGATGAAATTGCACTGAAAACTCAAGGAATTAAGGTCAAAAATGGTGGTTTAGGGCTTGAAACTTAAGAGAAATAAAATAGGAATTTGAGGGGTCATTTGGACTCCGATTTTGGTGTTCTTTATATGTATAGACTCGTGGCGAGATAAGGAATCCGGTGATGTTAATTTTCTGATTTTTCGAGAAGTGGGCCCGGGGCTCGGGTTTTGCCAACTTCGTGATTTTTGATGTTTTTCGAGTCTTTTCGATTGGGTTATATTCCCTTAGCATATTGTGACGTATTCGTTATGGTTTTGGTCAGATTCGACGCACGAGGAGGTGAATTCGAAAGGCAAGGGAATAGCAAGCTAGGACGTTGGCCAGCTTGAGGTTAGTAATAAATGTAAATGATGCGTTGAGGGTTTGAAACCCCAAATTTGTACATCGTAGTGCTATGTGAGGTGACTTGCACGCCGGATAACGGGCGTGAGGTCGAGCACCGTCAGGGATTGTGACTCGGTCCGTCCCGCTTAATAAAATTACTACCTTATTGATTGTAGTTTTGTGATATCCTTATAAAAATGGATTAAATTGTTATATTTGGGGCTTTGTGCCAACTACTTGAATCCTTCAGGGATTGTTTTAAATGGTTTCTTACCATAATCACAAAATATTTAAACTCAGTCCTGGCATTTAATATTTTGTTTGGGAACTCAGCCACCTTTCTTAAACTTGAAACTTAATTTTTATTTTTAAATGAAGTTTGGGCTAAATATTTTTATACTATCATGTGAATTTGGACCGAGTATGGGATCGGGCTGCACGCCGCAGTGGTATAATAATGATCTTGATATGAGGCCAAGGGCCTGTTTGATGCCACGAGATGGCTTATTATTGCGCTTGGGCCGTAAGGGGCCCCTCCCGGAGTCTGCACACCCCCAGTGAGCGCCGTCGACGTTAAATAAATAGAGCGGGCTGCACGCCGCAGCGGGGTACTGGAGAGTACCGGTTTATGTGTTGCATTGCATGTTTTAATTGTCATTTATTCTTTATCTGTTGTGGTATTATTATAATTGTCTTTACTGTTTTACTGTATTTATAGCTTTACCTTGTGTTATTTAGGATTTCTTATCCTCAAACTTTATTTATATTTATTACTTTCTGGGTTGGAAGTACTTACAATACTCCCTGCACCTTGTGTGCAGATCCAGGTACATCACAGGGTGAGTGAGGAATTGTTTAGCTGAGCAGCAGTATTCGGGAGTATCGAGGTAGCTGCATGGCGTGCGCAGCCTTGATCTCTCCCATCTATCTTTATCCTTTTATTCGTATTTTCTTTCCTAGACAGACTTGTGATTAGGTGAATATTTTGTATTAGAGGCTCATGATCGTGACACCAGGTCTGTGGGCTATTTAGTATTTTATTTTGGGATTTTCGGATGTTAGAAATTATTTCAGAGATTCCGCATTTAAATTGTTATTTTTTTTACTGGTGAATATTTATTTATCCATCTAGGTTATTTGGTTGAGGTTGTGTAATTGGTCGGGCTTGCCAAGCAGTGTGTTGGGCGCCATCACGACCGGGGTTTGGGTCGTCACAAAAGGCGTCATGGTTCGGAGGCACCATCCTCATAGCCCGAGAACATCATTTCATGGCCTGCGAATCCTGCACCAAACAACCCATGGCCCAAGACATCATGGTCTGAGGACGCCATTCCTAACCGTCCAAAGACAACATTCATGGTCCGACGGGAATTTGCATCATGTTTAAATTTATGCACAGTATACGCTTGTATTGCTTCTATTTACAGGTAAGCCAGCGAGCAACCGCTAGTCCAGCAGGAGCAATCCCGCTCCAGTTCCCTCAGCCATATCAAACCTAACCATTCCCGTAAATCGTCCACTCACCCAGCTCTAGATGTTGCATCCGTTCTTAAAATGGCTTCATCGGAATACTCCGCCGATGGATCCGGAACTACACACGGCCTGATTCCTGTAAAACCAGGGATATGTAGGCAACTCAGAAGCTAGGGTGCGGCCTAATCTCTCGAACTATTTCGCTTGGTAAAAATTGGCCATCATTTCTTTACCCGAAAACTCTTTCATCCTTCCCGGGTAAAGAGAGGCAACTGTTGATACCCAATTTTTCCCCAAAATATTTTTAAAATTACATACATACCTTCAAAATCATGCATTAATAGCAATTGGTATTTTTCTATAATTTTCTAGCATTTTTATTCCCAATAAATAATTACAAAATGGCATTACAAATGATTCCAAAAGCATCTCTTGATTTAATTTATTATTTATGGTCCTATTTAAACCAAATTATTTCATAATTAGCCAAATTGGCATCTTTTGGCTATAATTGCAATAACTTTGCAATTATAGCCCAATCATACGATTTTATACTATTTTTGACCGAAAATTAAGCATTTGTATTTTTAAATACTAAGTAATCATTTTCAACTATTTTCTATGCATAAGATTCATTTTGTATAATTATTAGCCAATTTATAAATTATTTTATTCAATTTAATTGGGTATTTAACGAATAGCCCTATTTTATTTCAATTATAACCCAATTAAACCAACCCCAAAACCCCAATTAGATCAGCCCAATACCCAGGCCCAACCCTAAATCCTACCCGACCCAATCCCTGGTCCAATCTGGACCATTGATCAATTCTAATCACGGTCGAGATCCCCCCATACCATAATTAACTTAAAGACTACCCCCAAACCCTCATTTCTCTCATCACTCTCCGCCGTTACACTCTCCCCTCACCTCTCAAATTCTCTCTGCTAAAACCTAAAGCTCTCACCGGCCGTCGACTTGCTGGTAACTATGGTGGTCTCACCACCATCCCAACCCCCATGGCTCTTTCCTACACCGGGTTACTGCTGCCTTGAGGTCCTCAAAGGAACCAGAGGCGGTTCAACTCACCTCCCATAGTTTCTATGTCATTCTCAGGCCGTCCATGACCATCCGAGTAAGATTCTACCATCTCCGGCTAGAACCTGTGGTTTCTAGGCCGGAATCTCACCATCTCTGGGGTCTCTCTCTGAAACCCTGATTTTGACTCTTGATTTCTAAGATCTGTAACAAGATTTGAGTCTATTTGAGTTATCTTTACTGTTTTCTTAAGGATTTCTCCGATTTCTTCTAAAACGACTCTTCGTCTTCAAACTAGGGTTTCTTAACCCCTCTTAAAAACGGCTTTTCCTTCTGATTTTAGCATTTTTCTATGATTTTTTACCATGTTTAAACGTTTATTTTAGTTTTCTCCTTCTATCTGAGTTATCATGTTAAAACCCTAAGTTTTGGTTTTAATCCTGGATTCTGAGTCTGTTTTGTGATAATATGTTCGCTTAATCTGTATTTGTGCTTGTTTCTCATGAGCCTTATGATTCTTTGTGGTTTTACCCTATTTTGTTCATCAGTGTCTCTGGTTTTGCTTCTTCCGCCTATACTATGTTTATTCTGTTTATTAACATAAATTTGTGTTAGTTCCTCTAATTAGTACTATTCTTTCTAGTTGAATTCCTGACTTTATGTGAATTTTACTTTACTATGGTTTCTGATTTTATTCCTTCTTGCCTATGCTGTGATTATTTTGTTTATTTTACAGCAACTTGTGTTAATTCGCTTAATCCTTACTACTCCTGTTTGAATCCCTAATTTCCTGTAATTGATACCTTTCACTCATCTCTTGTGATGATTTCCTTACTGATTTTCAACCTCTGAAATATTTCTTGCCTTATTTTGTGGTTGATTATGCTGTCAAATTGATTCTTAGTCATTTTCCTTAATTAGAATTTGTCGAACCTAGCCTCTATTACATGCTCTGTACTATTCTTATTTCCTTATGTGTTGTATTCCAGTATCATATGATCTCCTTCCTTATTTGTCTTTACCATTTGAAGTTAACACCCTTAATTAAGGGAGTACTTCTACTAAATTTATACTAATTGATGCCTAGTTCCATAATTAGTGCTTGACTTTGATTCTTACCTTATTATTCAACCTAGTTTCAAACTATATATATGCTCTGTCATTAACACATACAACACACGAACACATTGGTTCAAAACTCTCTCTCACACTCAAACTTTCTACTCTCTTTATGTGATTACTTGCTATTGTTCTAAGTTAGCCGGCAACAAGCCAAGGCTAACTATTGGGCTCTCATATTCTTCACTTTGTGTTTATTGTCTCTCTACTGGTATGTCCTGATTTCAATTCATGTTCCAAAGCCAATATGTTTCATTTGCTGCTTCAGCTTGTCGTGTCTCTGACTTGTTTTTATCTACGGTGCTGATGTTCAATGTGTAATTGACATGTTCATGTAATGGCTTCATCTAGCATGCTAGTTCTACTCCCCTGGTAGCCTGTTTCAATACGACTCTATCTTGCTTTGAATACTTGTCTACTTGTTGTCCAGTTATGATATGCACTTACTTTGCAAATTGATTTGTCACTTTAGATTTCTGATTCTATGATGGTTTCTGAAATCCATACTGTGTTAATATCACCAGCTATTCCCTTATCCCATAAACCCTCACAAGGACTGCTATGCTCCTGTAATGACCTATGTGTCCCCAAACCCCACTACCCCTTTTTGTGGTTGCTGAACCCACCTTGGTCGTATGTTCCTTGGTTATGTGTGAACCTGTTTTAGGTGCTGTGTTTGGACTATTGCTTGTTACTCTACTCTCTTTTCAAAATTGTCCTATTTGAACAACGCTCCCTGTTGTTTTACAAAACTATTTCAAACAAGTCTCTTTTTCAAACTGTTCTCCTGCTTAAATCTTTTCAAAACTATGTCAAAGCATTCTCACTCTACTCTTAGACCACTAAATTCTGCCCCTTTTGTGTGAGCCTTGCCCTGGGACCCTTGAGCTCCCTATGAACTTAGACACACGAAAGCTGGCCTTTCCACACTGCACTTACTCTGTCTTGGCTATGAAATTTGGGTGTGAGCACTGCCCGGGATCCCTTGAGGTCCTTACGGAACTCTAACACACCTGTCGACGCCCCCTTTTCCTCGCGAAATCGGGTTTACGACATTTGGGAAGACAACTCTATTCCCGTTTGGGAATTGGGTTTTTTTGGATTTGAAGAGTCGCCACCTAATGATTAAGTGGATTAGGACACTAAGGATTTTGAATTGGAAAACCAGAGTTCGGGTAAGGGCTAGAAATTATCTCGAGGGGAAGGTGTTAGGCACCCCTCAAGATCCACTAGTGTGGTTCCCGGATGCTATGTTGTGACTTTAAATGCAGACAAATAATTCTATAAACAAAGATCGCAAATAGGTAGGTGACAAGCATGTTGAGATTAAGACCTAAGTGGTCTCACACTTTGTTTAAGAAAACGTCCAAGTACAGAAATTTAAATAAAAGAAATGAAAATTTAGAAGGCAAGAATAGTGCATTAAATTAAAGAAGAGTTTTGGGTGGCTGAAATAAAGACAGAATTTTATTGATAACAAAGTTACATAAAGGAAAGGGGTCCTAGGTTTGTAAAACACATGGATCATCCACACAACACTGGTAGCCAATCGTACTCATGGTGTTATCGTGTGATCATCATCTCCGTGCCTATCCTCCCCACCCCGTTAAGGTATTAAGTGCAGAATGGTATCGTTACCTACTGCGTGCTATTACCCGTCCCACCTATCAGTCCTGGAGGCATTTGACACTACTAATCCTAAAAGGGGAGGGAGTTAGGCTTCTCAGAGTTTAAAAAGGTTAAAAAGCTAGGGCGACAATCAAAACACGTAAACAATTAGAGGGGAACTGGTAGCAATTAAGGGCTCAAATAGGCCTCCTCATGTAAAAAGAAACAACTTATTTAGCACGACTGACAAATACTGGTTAGGTCTTTAATTAAAATTAATGCAGGAAAAGTTGATTTACCACATATTTCCCAGATAGGGAGTCCAGATTAGTCCTGCTTAGATGTAGTTGTCGAAAACTGATAGTTGGTTAATTACTTAACTATTTGCCTGTGCGCTAAACGGGACTTATAGGCATGATATCTACTAATTCAGGAACGGAGGAATAAACTGATTGCAATAAGAATTGTTGGTTGTAAGCTCTGCAAGTGTTTGAAATTACCACTGATTTTAGATTTGAGAGCGAGCGGGCGATTCAGATTTAGTTGATAGCTCTTATGGGCATGTTAGGTGCTACTGATTTTACCGCTGTTTATTGTCATGCAGAGATCCTATAGGCAGGTCATCTATATGTAATTGGTTATTTTAAATCCTATAAGCAGATTTGCGTAGTGACAGGTGCATATGCAAAATGCAGGAAGTCCTATAGGCATATTATCTATATGATATGCAGAATTTCAGCAACGATTTATGGACATGGTATCTATGTGAGACGCAGAGGTTTGAAAATAGTAATTCCTAAGGCATGGTATCTACATGAGATGTTAAATTTTGAAAGTAAGTATCCTACAAACATGATTTCTATGTGAGATGTAGAATTAGAAAGTAAACATCCTAAAACATGATTTCTACCCTTTGGCAAGCATACAATCCCATCCCTTTTCAATATACACCCCAGTAGTTATTACAGAATTTATTACAGACCAAATGAATCAGAGGAAGCAATAAAATTACATCAGTGATTACATCTATATCTAATCAGCCTAACCCAGACTCAGAGTCTAATAATATGAGATAAACCAACTTCCAGGATCGGATTTTCAAAGCCTTTCTCTTATTTGGGATGTGTCAAAGTTCCAAGGATTTTCAAGAATTCCAGACAATGCTTACACCCCAAATATCATTGCAGAATCAGAGTATAGTGCAGTGTGGAAGGGCCAGCCCTCAAATGTCCAAGTTCAGAGGGAACTCAAGGTCCCAAGGCAAGGCTCATAGGAGGGGGGCAGAACTTAGAGACTAGGAGTAAGTGTAATTGCAATGAAAGGGAATTAGGGGGGAGCCAGAGCAGGCTGATGGTCATGCCTAGCAACTGGGATGCTGGCACACCCCTGACCAGCCTGTCAGCCTTAGAATTGGGGAGTTAAGACCTTATTGAAGGCCAGGTTTAGCCCTGGGCAGCAATCGGGATGCTGCCAGGCCATACCTTAACTCAGCACATATAGGGGAATGGGGGTATGGGAGCAATTGTTTATACTAGCAGCAAGAAACAAAGGAAGAACAGGCAAGGCATATAGATACTTTAAAATTAACTTTGCAGAGAATTGAAGGCAGGCATGGATACATGGACTGTAAATAAACACATTAGAGAGATGCTGAAGTTAATCTTAGAGCATACCAGTTCAAAGAAGCAAGTAAGGAGAAACAGTAGACTTATGAGAGCCAAAGTGCAGTCAAGAAGCAAGAGTATAGGTTTAGAAGAGAGTTGTGATTTCTGTATGCTTAATCGTGTGTGTGTGTGTTTAGAATTGTGTCCTATATTTATAGTGCAGAAAAGAAGCGGAAATAGGTAAGAAAAATAATTTGAAAATCAATCACACAAGGTTTCCCTTTAATTAAGGGACTCTGATATCAAACGGCAAGGTAAATAAGGAAAGGGGTTAATTAAACACTTTTTAGAGTAATTCAAGAAGGGTACATAATAGTTATTTAAGGAAAGGGTTTTGACAGTACACGATCATGCAAATTAAGGAAAGGAAATCAATTGACAGCCAAGCAATCAAGAGTCGAAAATTTTGTATGAATGAACCAAGTCAGAAAAAGGTAAGAGAGGCTTTACTTAAGAAGAATCAGTAGTAATCAATTAACCCCCTAAAACGGGTTCTGATTTGAACACAAGTTGGAAAACCTTTCGATGAAAATTTTTAACACGCATATAAAAGGGATTGTCATGCTAATCAGAAAAGTCTTAGTGTAGAAGAATTCATACACAAAAGGATTCAAACTCAGTACATGGATTCCAAAGTGAGTTTGAGAGAGTCCAGGGCTCAAATAGAACCCTAGTCCAAACACACAAAACCAAACTCGCCAAAAACCCCAAATCCTAGGGTTTTCGACTTGAATCAAATGCAAAGAAGAGAAAACACGCAGGTATAGTAGATGTTCAATGCAAACAGAGTAAGGGAATTAATTCGAAACACAATGAGAGTAGAATAAACAATAGAGGAAAATATGCTTAAGCAGACATGGTAAGAACACATAATGAACATGGTAGGAAAATACAGTAGGTGAAGCATAATCAAGTCATAGTGGAAGGCAAGTAGCAGAGCATAGCGTGTGAAAATATAGCATAGAAACACGGTAGAAGGAAGAACAAAATATGGCAAACATAGTAAAAAAAAAGGAAACATAAGAACATAGCAGAGACAAACACACACAAGAAAGGGAGAAGAAAAGTCGGAAAACATTTAAGCATTTTTCATAAACCCTAAGAAAGAAATGACTTTGAAAGTAAAAATTTTAAAGAAAAGTTGGGGAAACCTCTTAAAAACTCAAAGTAAAGCATGAATACACACAGATCTAAAGAGAATCGGAGAAAAACCTCGACAGCTAGGGTTTCAGATGAACCCTAGAATGAGAAAGGCTTCGAAAATGTCCGATCTAAGTCGGATAAGACTGGGAACAGGCTCAGGAGGCCAAGATGTGCCGGAGCCAGGCCGGAGATGGCCGGAAACCTCAAGTCGGCGGAGGTCTGGGTGGAGACCTTTGAGGTCTAGCCTCAAACCTTCGAATATCGAGCACACATGAGCGATAGGGGGGTGAGTATGAGGGTTTCATGGCTTGAGAAGCCATGGAAACCGGCGAGAATTGCAGGGATTAGGGTTAGCTTGGGTGGAGGCGACTAGGGTTTGCAGAGAGAATGGGAGAGAAAGGGGATTCAAGGGCGGAGGGTTAGGAGAAATGAAGTAGGGTTGGGGGGTTTGGTAAATTAAAAAGGAAAGGGTGTGTTTGGGCCGTATCTTTTAGATCAACGGCTTTGATTTAAAAAAGGGGGTCCAGTCGGGTAATTTAATTGGGTCTGGGGTTGGATTGATTTTAGGAATTGGGCCGGTTGAAATTGGCTTTAAATTAGGGGCTGTAATGTGGCTATAATTGAAATGCAGATGGGCTATATATTAAATAGCCAATTTCCACTTTTAATTTTATTAAAATAGTTAAAATAATTTTAAAAACAAATTTAAAAGCACTGACTTAATTAATAATACATAAATGTTAATCTAAAAATACTGGGAGCAATTTTATAATTGTAAAATGCTATTAATCGCAATATAGGCTATAATTGCAATTTTATGCAATTTTAGCTTAGAAATATCAAATAAATTTATAAAAAAATGCAAAAATCACCTTAATGATGTAAATATGAGGATGGAAATAATTTACTCACCAGAATGATAGTTTCGAGAATAATTATTGGATTTTGTACTGCTAAAACAAATAATAAAATGATTTTAAAAAGCTTTAAAAATTAAAAAAAATGTCATATTCTTGGGCATACTTATATATGCATGTACATGCTATTTTGAGAATATTTTGAGTATAAAAATAGATAGGGAAAAATTGGGTATCAACAGCTGCCCCTCTTTATCCGGGAAGGATGGAAGAGTTGTCGGGTAAAGATATGATGACCAATTTTGACCGAAAGAAACGACTTGAAAAGATTTTTGACCGAGCTCTGGTTCTTGAGCTGCCTACATATCCCTGGTCTTACAGGAATCAGGTCATATGTAGTTCAGGATACATCGGCGGAATATGCCGATGGAGGTTCTGAGAAGGACTGACGCAATATTTAGGTTGGGAAGGATGGTCAGCGGCCGATGGGCTGTGGGAACCGGAGCGAGACCGCTCCCGCTGCAATGGCCGTTGCCAGCTGGTGTACCTGCGAATGAGCAATACCAACATATTGTGCATAAACTTGAACGTGATGCAAGTTCCCGTTGGACCATGAATGCTGTCTTTGGACGGGTAGGATGACGTCCTGGTCCATGAAACGTATAATAAAGGATTTGCAGGCTACGAAATGACGTTCTCGGGCTATGATAATGGTGCCTCCGAACCATGATGCCTTTGAATAATGATATGCAAAAGATAAAGAAGGGGTCCTCAGGCCATGGCATGGCGTTCTCGGGCTATGAAAATGATGCCTCCGAACAATGACGCCCTTGGACAATTTGGCGATATTTCAGCCCATGAAATGCAGGATTTGGCGATATTTCAGCCGATGTAAAGCATAAATATAAATGGCGATATCTCAGCCGACAAAGGATTTAAATGCAAACTGGCGATCTTTCAGCCGATATAGCGGTTTAAATGAAGTTGGCGATATTTCAGCCGATATAAAGCATAAATATAAATGGAGATATTTCAGCTGACAGAGATTTAAATATAAACGGGCGATCTTTCAGCCGATATAGTGATTTAAATGAAGTTGGCGATATTTCAGCCGATATAAAGCATAAATATAAATGGCGATATTTCAGCCGACACAGATTTAAATATAAACTGGTGATCTTTCAGCCGATATAGCAATTTAAATGAAGTTGGCGATATTTCAGCCGATATAAAGCATAAATATAAATGGCGATATTTCAGCCGACAGAGATTTAAATATAAATTGGCGATCTTTCAGCCGATGTAAATAAGAGGTGGCGATATTTCAGCCATGCAGGATGGAGGTGGAACTTAAACTCGAAAGGCAGAAAGGTAGCCTTATGCAATGCAAGGAAATGCAGGATGGCGACAGTGCTTAGTCTCGGAAGGCAGAAAAGTAGCCTTATGCAATGCAAGGAAATGCAGGATGGAGACAGTGCTTAGTCTCGGAAGGCAGAAAAGTAGCCTTATGCAATGCAAGGAAATGCAGGATGGAGACAATGCTTAGTCTCGGAAGGCAGAAAGGTAGCCTTATGCAATGCAAGGAAATGCAGGTGGAGGTAGTGCTTAACCTCGGAAGGCAGAAGAGTAGCCTTATGCAATGTACGAAATTAAGGTGAAGAGTAACGAAATATCTTAGCTGATAGCTGATAATTGATTGCGTCATTGTGGCTGCTGGGGATGTCGTGTGCGGATAGCTCTTGTAAATAGGCGATGATTATGAGAGTTGTATTCCTGAAAAATATGAGTACGTAACCATATCTGATATTTTGGGGTGCCTGCATACAAAGAAAAATCGTGAGTTTTGTAGAGGGGGAAGGTTAGTTCGTCTTCCCGTGGACATCGCTTGTCCTACTCGCTCTTGCTTTCATTGGGGTAGCGTCGCTAAACAAAGCAATTTTGATAGTAGCCATGTATGATTTAGTAAAAAATATGATGTAAATACATAATTTTACAATGATTTTTTTTAGATGAACCGACGACTGCGACGCGGTTCAAGATATCGCGACCTCTTTTGCTCCGGAATTTTGAGGGTCCTCCTCAAAATTCTGCCCTAGTTTACTGGGCTGGTGCTTCTAACGGCTGCGCGCGAGGAATGGCTGAAAGTCAACTTTGGAATTTTGAGGGTCCTCCTCAAATTCTGCCCCAATTTCCAATATTGGGGGAAAATGAGATTTTTATTGAATTGTGACCGAACCCATAGGGCTGCCTACGTATCCCCTCTTAAACGGGAATCAGGTCAGGCGTAGTTCAAATTACATCATACAGAAATTATAATTGTTGATACCCAATTTTTTCCTATGTATTTTTCGTACCCAAAATACTTCCAAAATAGCATATTTGTGCATATATAAGCACACCCATGAGTTTTGATATTTTTTGATGATTTTTAAACCAATTTATTGCCTATTTTTATACCATAAAATCCAATAATTATTCCCAAAATTTGCCATTTTGGTGAACGATTTATTTTTATTCTCATATTTACATCAAAACATAGCTAACATGATTTTTTCATATTTTTACAAATTCATTTGGTATTTTTAAAACTAAATTGCATATAATTGCAATACTAGCCCCTTTAAAGATTCAATTGTAATTATATTTAAAATTGACTCTAGTATTTTTAATTTGATAATTATGTATCATTAATCATTTTATCACATTTGATTTATTTCCAGAAATTATTTTGCTATTTTTTATAAATTAAAACAAGGGAAAAGTGGCTATTTAAGAGTTAGCCCTTTGCATTTCAATTTTAGTCCGAAATTAACCTCAATCTTAAGCCCAAATCAGACCCAAAATTCCCTACCCAATTTCTTAATTAACCCGACCCACAGCCCGTTTATTTTTACCCGCCCGGCTCCCTTTTGATCCAGGCCGTTGATCAAAATGATCAACGGCCACATTTCCTCCTTACCATTTTAATTCCCAAATGACCCTAACCCTATCCCCATTCTCCAAATCCGCCACCTCTGGTTCCTCTCGTCTCTCTCGAACCCTCTCAACCTCTGAAACCCTAATATCCACCTACCTCCAGAATCCATGGCTAATCTAGCCATGGACAACCTCTACCCACCATCTCCTAGTCTCACACGCTTGCTCATTAAAGATTCGAGGCTAGACCTCGAAGGTCTTCATCCAGACCCTGGCCGGTTCGAGTTTCTTTGGGCGTTTTCGGCTTTGCTCCGGCGTATCTCAGCCTCTCGAGCCTGGATTCGACCTTGCTAGCTCAGAACCATTCTCGAGACTTCCAAGCCTTCCGGTCCTTTTGGGTTCTCAGAAACCCTAGCCTAATCGAGGTTCCTTTTTCGCTTATTCGTCTAGATCTATGCTAGATCTATGCTGTGTGTGCCATTTTGGAGTTTTTCTCCAATTTTCCCTTTTCAAAACTGTTCGAATCCTATTTTAGGGTTTTCTGAAAATGGTTTCTAAATGTTTCTGATTCTTTTACTCTTTTTATGTGTGTTCATACTCGTTGTTTTATTCCTTGTTATGTTCAAGCCTGCTCTTGTGTTTCTTACTGGATCTTTTACGGAGATTCTTTTACCTCTTTTGTTCACACGTTAGCCTAGGTTATTGACTCGCTTTTGCTTATGTGTTTAAGCTTATGCTTTGATTTTGTTTCTGAGTTCTGTTGATCATGCTCTTGCCTACCTTCGTCTTAAAACTCGTAATTCCCTCTTACTTCTGTTTGTGCATATCTGCCTATCTCTGTGACTTTGAACGATTCCCTCACCTCCGGCTCCATGTGAAACCCTAAGATTTGGGGGGTTTTCTTTTCTTTGAAGGGAAAGACACTAGGGTTTCACTCTGAAACCCTAGGTTTACAGACTTATGACGAGTCTGTAATCGAACTTGTGAACTTATTTGCCTATGATTATGGAAAAAACTCTCATTGTTCTTCTTTGTTTTGAACTGCATGCTTATATATAAGCTTCCCTTTCAAAGTTTAATTTGGAAATTCCTTTAATCAGGCTAAGAAATTCGTCACTAATTTCTCTTGATTGAACCTCTTTTACCTTACTGATGTTTTCCTTAAATAATTGATCCTGTATCTTCTGTGATTTTGTACCAACGTTTGAATTATTTACTTCCTTAATTATCTCAATCTCTTTGTGATTTACAATTGGAGCCGAGATCCTTTGACTGATTTTTGAACTTATACCTTATTCTTACTACTGTGCCCTCTTTCCTTAAATATCCAATTGTGTATGTGACTTTATTTGTGCACCATATGGTCTCTTTACCTTAATTTAGCCTTAATAAACTGATTCTCTCTTCCTTCTTAGTCGTCTGAACTAGACCCTTAATTAAAGGAGTCTGTCTACCCTAATTGATACTAATTTGATTAGTTTCTAGGTTTATACCTTTGGGCCTGCCCCACCTGTTTTCAAAACTATATAAAGGGCTCAGCCCTCCCCTTTTCAAAAGGGCAGTAACAATGAGTAAGTAACAATCAAGCAATAATAGGCAATTTGCTTTCTACTCCCTTCTTCTCTCAAATACACAGACCAGTTCTGTGTACTTCTCCTCTTTGCTTTCTGAAATACCCTTTAAGCTCTCCTTGAATCTTCAAGTGTTCTGCTGAAAACCTGAGTTGTTTCTACTCTTTGCTTGCTGTGGTTACTCTGCTATTCTCTTACTTTGCAACTGGTATGTCCATCTTAGTTTAAATACTGCTCCTCCACTATGTGTTTCACATCCTAGTTCTGTTATATTTTCCTTTACTGTTTTTCTGCAACTGTCATTATTGTTCCTATGTGAATCCCCTTACCCTTTACCCTTTGTATGTGAGTTATGGTTCAGGACATAACAACACTCCAATTTGCTGATAGTATCCTGGGTGTAAGCAATGCCTGGAATCCCTGAGATTCCTTGGAACTTTGAAACACCTTGGATAAGGAGAAGGCTTTGGAAATCTGGATCCCCGAAAGTGGCTCAGTCGCATGTTATTAGACATTAAGGTTGAATTAGGCTACTCGGATCAAGCTGTTAGCTTTTGATGTATCTTTTAATTTCCAGTTTGATTCATTGGATTGTAATAATTTTGTATGAAACTCGGGGAGTATAGTAAAAGGGTATGGGAGGGGTCTTTACTTTTCTTGCATCCAAGGGTTAGAAATCATGAGTTAGGATTTTTATTCAAACTAGAAGTCCTGCCTATAGGGTGTTTAATACTGATTCAATCACATAGAGATCATGCCTATAGGATTTAACGCTTAACTTTACCGCAAAATCACCTAGAAAGCATGTCTATAGGATTTAACATTCATGTTCTGTAATGACACATATAGAGATCATGTCTATAGGCTCTTGCATTTCTGCATATGCAAATGTCATTAGGCAAACCGTTTATAGGCTCAATAACAAAGTTCCATATAGACATCATGTGTATAAGACTCCTATTAATGTCATGAAAGGGTGTTAAAATCGGTAAACGTATAGAAAGCATGCCTATAGAAAACCTCGTCTTTAATAGCATCATTCGTTCTTAAGCAGTATCGATTGTTGGAACTAGTGTCTTTACTAAAACTGGTAATTTTCTACTTCTGAAACCCGCTAAAATTGGTAAACCTTTTTCCTATAACCAATCTGCACTCCCCCGAAACTCGTAAACCTTTTAATCAGTCTACATCTTTTCTGAAGCAACTGGTAACTCTTTTCTAAAATTGGTTTGCATCTTTTCTCTTTGTTTAAACTGATAATTCTTTTTCTAAAATCAACTTGCATCTTTTCTGAAACTACTGGTAACTCTTTGCATCTTTTTCCTGAAATTAATAGATCCTACGCCTAGGTTTTTATTTCAACTCATAAACAAAGGTTGACTAATTAATGAATTGGATCAGTCCCTGACAACTGTATCCGAGTTGCCTAATGCAGACTCTCTGTTTAAATACATGTGTTGAACCAGTTCGCTCGCTGCTTAATTTAATCTAAGACCAAATCAGTATTTGTCAAGGCATGCTAAACTAAATGATTGTTTGACTTCTGGGGTTAATTTGAGCCTTGTATGCTTGCTTGTCCTCCCCTTTTACTTGATACTTGTTTTGAATGTCGAGCTAGAATTTTATCCTTTAAACTCCACAAAGGCCCCCATCCCTTTCTTCCCCTTTAGGATTAGAAGTCCTAATACCCCGGGACTAATAAGATTGGGACGGGTAGTAGCATGCGATAAGTAAACGATACCGTTCCGCGTTTTAATACCTTAACGGGGTGGGAAGGGTAGACATGGAGATGATGATTACACGATAACACTCCGCGTACAACTGAGTACCAGTGTTGTGCGAATGATCCATGTAATGTATAAACCTAGGACCCCTTTCTCCTTCTTTATTAGTTTAACAAAATTTTCTGAATCTTTAAAGCTATTGCATTTTCAATTTCTGCTTCTCGCATGATCTTTCAGATTATTTGCACTAAGTACTTGACCTTTTCCTCTACTTGCACGTTTTTACAAAAATTGCTCCTTTAAAATTCAGCACTTCTTTAACCTTTTGTGCTTCTTGTACTTGTTTATTTACATTTACATCTAAAGTCACAATTGTAGTATGGCCGGGAACTACACTAGTGGATCTTGAGGGGTGCCTAACACCTTCCCCTCGAGATATTTTCAAGCCCTTACCCAAAACTCTGGTCTGCATCTTTAATTCTTCTAAAAGTGTCCTAATGCACTATAATCATTAGGTGACGACTCTCCAAACTCTCAAAAAACCCAATTCCCAAAGTGGGAAAAGAGTTGTCTTCCCAAATGTCGTGAACCCGATTCTGCGAGGAAAAAAAAGGGGGCGTCGACAGCATGGCGACTCTGCTGGGGACTTCTTTAGGCTTTTATCATTTCATGCTATATGTGACTTTATTGCTTTCTTTTATTGCTTTTGTTTAATGTCTTTATTTGAAACTAACTTGTTTCTTTTTCTTTAATTACTTCCATTTATTGCTTTTCCATCAATACTGTTGTAATTTCTGAGGAATCATTGTAAACTTTATTGTATGAACGTGAAAATACATGTCAATTGGTTTCATCCTTGTAAAACTGCATCTTCAACATCATATTCCACTCGTGCCAAACAAATACTATAGCAACGCTTATAATGAGTAGTTGCTCACTTCCAATACTACCACCCCCTAAATTTGGCAAAGGCATATTTGCGGTAAAACCAGTCGATCAACGGTGTAGTCGACGGTTTCGTGCCTTTTCCGCTTGAGTTGTCCGCTCAAGGGTACCAGTCTAGCACTTCAAGATAGAAACCTTACTCCGTTAAACTGTACATGCATCATGGTCAAACCTAGCCGAGTCAGTTATGTTGTCCACATAATGACTCATTAAGATAGCCTTGTCCAAAGTCCACCGGGTTTCCTTGAAACCCAAACGGACACCTCCACGTTCTGTGCATTTATTTGGAGAACTTAAGTGCTTTGCTATGCTAATTATTGATTTAAATAGTCGAGTGTGGTGGGGTGAGGGCCTAACGTTTGTTTTGCAGAAAATGGAGAACAAGGTCCCCGACTTTGGTATGGTCAGTATACCCTCACTCTTGCTGACCTGGTGGAGGAATCTCCCATCAAATGACCAAATCAATGAATGGAAAGAGAGGGTCACCAAGGCTAGCAAAAAGCTGGAATATCTAGAATACAGTCTGCTGGAATTGGAAGGAAAAGTAAGAAAAGAGTCACCGACTGCCAAAACGCCGAAGGAAATGCGGGCGGACATCCGGCCCGAGCCTACTTACTGCTAGGACTACGCGAGTTATTGGAGCTGTTCGAGGGAGACAAGACTGCCAAATCTGGGGAAGGTCCTTCTGGGACCAAGTAGTTAGGAGTCCTTTATTTTGCTTTAATGATGTAATAAGGCCAATGGCCACTAGTGACATTTACTTTCTATTATTTAGAGTCATTTTGGATTCGTCTTATTTTTATCAATAAAATGAGGCATTTAGCATTATAAGTTCTCCAAAACTATTTGTCGCTAGGCCTACCTCGGGCACAACGAGGCACCAAAATTAGGGCGCGATTTATATTCTCAATGTGTTTAAATACTGCAATACTTTTTCCTCAGAACCCGCACTAACTTGTTACCTTTTTGTTTTTTTTCTTTTATTTTTATTCCCCTCCCCAAAGGTTAGTTCGTGCATTCTGGCACCATCAGCATACTCCACAAGATCCAAGGGCCCTCCACCTCCTCCTCCTCCGAGTCCTGTCCGGAACAAAAACAAAGGCAAAATGGGAGATACAAGCGCCAGAAAGGAGATTGAGATTCCTCAGGGTACCCCAGTTGCTAAGTAAACTACTGCACAACTGGAACAAAAGCTATTGAAATTTCGAGAAGAACTGGATCAGGTTCGGAATTTGGCAAACCTGTCATTTTCCCTCACCGCTCCTGATGTCAACACCCAAAATCCCGCACCTCCACAAAACACCCCGCAACCACAGATACAACCCACTCATACCTGTAACACATGCCACACTCCAAATAACACCCACTACTCATTCCCGAGCCACTGAACACCACAAATGACCATCTCCACAACACTCCTATTTACGTGGATACTGTACCCCACTACGCCCAACCCATCTCAAATGCACCTGAGTCTGATGACAAGGACTCCCTCATTAGGAACTTAGCGACAGAGCTCAAGAAATTAACTAGCCGAGTTCAGGGCGTAGAAGGTAACAAAGGCATTGAAGGATTGAATTACAAGGACTTGTGCATTCAAAGAGATGTTGAACTTCCGGCGGGGTACAAACCTCCTAAGTTCGAAATGTTTGATGGAACAGGAGATCCTAGAGTCCACCTGAGGACCTATTGCGATAAGCTAGTGGGGGTCGAAAGAGATGAGAAGATCCGTATGAAGCTCTTCATGAGGAGCTTAAAGGGAGATGCACTATCCTGGTACATCAGTCAAGACCCCAAGAAATGGACGAGTTGGGTAGGTATGGCATCGGACTTCATGGATAGATTCCAGAGAACGCACCAGATGTATTCTACATATAGAATTTGAAGAAGAAACCCACCGAAACATTCCGCGAGTATGCTACTCGTTGGAGGTCAGAAGCTGCAAAGGTCAGGCCGGCCCTAGAAGAAGAGCAAATGAATAGATTCTTCGTCCGGGCTCAGGATCCCCCAATGTTACGAGAGGTTGATGTTGATCGAGGGTCAAAAGTTCTCTGATATCATCAAACTCGGAGAAAGAATCGAAGAGGGCATCAAGAATGGTATGGTCACAAATCTTGAAGCATTGCAAGCCACCAATAAGGCTATACAAAACTGGTGGCGCGTCCAAGAGAAAAGATGTAAGTGCCGTGATGGTCGCACAGGGAGCCAAAATCCCACCAAAATACCACACTTACCCATCGCCTCCACTTACATATCAGCCCATCCCGAATTACCAAGCACCCGCACCCTCTTATCCACCTCCCGTTTACCAATCCTCTCCACCTCTCACATATCAACCCACCTCACCCAGATAGTCTCAACCAGCACCTGTTTACCAAGCTTATAACGCTCAACCCTCTCACTATCAATCACCACCTCCCGTCAAAAGTTTCCAAGACCCAGACCAAATTTTGACCGTAAACCTCCCAGACAATACACAGCCATCGCAGAACCAATTGACCAGCTATACAAAAGACTTAAAGCTGCAGGTTACGTCACTCCTATCCCAGCCAAAGCTCCAGAAAATCCCTCCCAATGGGTCAACCCCAACAAGACCTGTGCGTATCACTCCGGCATGAAGGGACACACCCTTGACGAGTGCCGTTCATTAAAAGATAAGATTCAGACCCTGATCGACAATAAGGTCATTGTAGCAAAGGAAACCGCTCCTAATGTTCGTAACAACCCCCTGCCTGACCACAAAAGTGGAGACATTCATATGATCGAGATCGAGGATGATTGGGACCCCAAAGGGTCAATAGGTTTGATTGCTGAAGGGGATGGACCAAAGAAGCCAGCGGTTACCCTAAACCCAATTGTTGTGCAGAATCAGCCCTCCATGGACGACGAAGTAAATATGTCTATACCTCTTGAATTTGAAGCGCCTCCCTCTACAAAGGCGCCCGTACCAATCGAGGTTGAATTTGGAGTTCCAAAGGCACCTACACCCTTTGAAGTCGTTGTGTTACCACCAAGGGTGCCTATTCCGGTGGCAATGACAGACATAACACCATTCCACTCAAATGCCATACCATGGGATTACACTGCCAAAGCTAGGAGGAAAGGAAAGACCAAGACAGGAGAAAAGATTGCCGCACAAGGAATGACTAGAACAGGAAGGGTTTACACCCCAGAGCACCTAGCCGAGTCCAGTAAGCAAGCCCCGGGACGGCCTATTGAAACAGGGCCCGACGATCTTTGGAGGAAAATACAGGCTAAGGAGTACTCAGTCGCTGAACAGCTGAACAAAACACCAGCACAGATATCTATCCTGGCTCTTCTCCAGAGTTCAGACGGTCACAAGAATGCCTTAATGAAGATACTAAGCGAAGCCTATGTGCCCAGCAATATAACCGGGGGTGAAATGGCGAATATGGTGGGGCAAGTGTTGGAGAGCCATAAAATAACCTTCGACAAAGACGAGTTGCCACCAGAAGGTTTGAGCCACAATAAAGCACTGCACATCACCGTGCAATGTGAAGATTATTTCATCACTAGAGTCCTGATTGATGGAGGATCAAGCCTCAACATCTGTCCGCTGATAACTCTCAGAACCTTGGGAAAAAGCCTGCATGAGATCAAAGATGGGGCTATCAATGTCAAAGCCTTCGATGGATCCCAGAGATCTACTATTGGATAAATCAGCCTGTGCTTGCAAACGGGGCCAACATGGTTCGACGTCGACTCCAAGTGATAGACGTCCCGGCATCCTACAACTTGCTGTTGGGATGCCCCTGGATCCACGCTGCCGGAGCCGTAGCATCAACCCTGCATCAGGCGATAAAGTTTGAATGGAACCACCAAGAGGTGATCATTCATGGCGATGGTAGTAACCCCATATATAGTCGCCAGACTATCCGAATGATCGGGGGCAGAAGGAGAATAGGCGGAGAGACATACCACCACATCAAAAGGGTCAACGCTGTAGACAAAGACAAGTGGTGGGAAAACGAGATCGAAAGTATCCTGAATTGGTGCGGGTACGAGCCTGGAAAGGGAGTTGGTAAAAATCTTCAGGGGATCACTAAGCCCATCAAACTGAAGAAGCATGGCACTACCTTTGGCCTAGGGTATGGTTATACTTGGAAGGAATTCCAGAACTGGTCGCCGCCATGGCGTGGCCCCTACTATCCATTGGAGTTTCCGATACCTAGCCTGAAGCAGACCTTCCAGCTAGCAGATACTATATATGGGTCAGAAGAAGATGAAACATTGGCAGCCATGAAGAATTTGTTCCTGGAGGATGATGACATGGACTGCTGTGTTCTTTTTGAGGAGGAAGGCCCTTCCGTACAAGCTGTAAGCAGGAGAGACCACCTCAGCAACTGGTCAATTAGGACCGTCAGAGCCCGGAGGGTTTCGGGGTAGCAAGGCTAAACAAAGCAGCATGCATCGCATTTTTTAGTTACTTTACTAGTTGATTTTTCTTTCCGCATTGTCTTTAATTTCGAAAAGAGCTCCGATGTTTCAACAGNAGACCGCCTCAGCAACTGGTCAATTAGGACCGTCAGAGCCTGGAGGGTTTCGGGGTAGTAAGGCTAAACAAAAGCAACATGCATCGCATTTTTTAGTTTACTTTACTAGTTGATTTTCTTCCCGCATTGTCTTTAATTTCGAAAAGAGCTCCGATGTTTCAAACAGCTTTGAATTTAATCAAAGCATTTCAGTTTATCATATATATCTCGCTTATTATTTTCTCTATCATTTACTCTATTTTATACAGCATTACTATTACTTATCTTGACGATGAACCAACGACTGTGACTTGCAACGAAACAACGCAACAAAAGGACATAGACTCAGAAGAAGATGAAATACCTGAAGAGGTCGTCAGAGAGGTTGAGAATTTTGAGAATAGACCTAAGTCCAACCTGGAAGAAACTGAGGTCATTAATTTGGGAGATACAGAGAACGTCAAAGAAACTCGCATCAGTGTTCACTTGTCGCCATCAGAAAGGGAAAAGTATACGGAATTTTTAAAAGAATATGAGGACATATTCACCTGGTTGTATGATGTATGACTGGTCTCAGCACGGCCATTGTAGCTCACAAACTGCCAACAGATCCAGCCTGTCCGCCGGTAAAGCAGAAGCTCAGGAAATTCAAGCCCGACATGAGTTTGAAAATCAAAGAAGAGGTTACTAAGCAAGTCAAAGCTAAGGTTCTCAAGGTGGTAGAGTATCCGACATGGTTAGCCAACATCGTGCCGGTACCAAAGAAGGACGGGAAGGTTAGAATCTGTGTCGACTATCGGGATCTCAACCGGGCCAGTCCCAAAGATGACTTCCCCTTGCCAAACATACACATTCTTATCGACAACTGCGCCAAGCATGAGCTACAGTCTTTTGTTGATTGTTTCGCCGGATATCATCAGATATGGATGGACGAGGAAGATGCAGAGAAAACGGCTTTCATCACGCCGTGGGGAATGTATTGTTACAAAATGATGCCATTTGGGTTGAAGAATGCTGGCGCCACCTATATGAGAGCCATGACTACTATCTTTCACGACATGATACACAAGGAGGTCGAGGTATATGTGGACGACGTCATCATCAAATCCAAGAAAGCCACTGATCATATGGAAGATTTGAGAAAGTTCTTCAACAAGTTGAGAAGGTATAATCTGAAACTGAATCCCGCCAAGTGTGCATTCGGGGTTCCTGCCGGAAAACTACTGGGTTTCATCGTGAGTCGTCGAGGGATAGAATTGGACCCGTCAAAGGTCAAAGCCATTTAAGAATTTCCACCGCCAAAGAACAAGAAAGACGTGATGAGTTTCCTGGGGAGATTCAACTATATCAGCCGGTTCATAGCTCAGTCCACAGTCATTTGTGAACCCATCTTTAAAATGCTAAAGAAAGACGCTGCTACTAGATGGACCGACGATTGTTAGAAAGACTTTGACAGAATCAAGGAATACCTGTCAACGCCGCCAGTCTTGGTTCCTCCCGAGCCAGGAAGACCTCTATTGCTTTACCTTGCGGTATTGGATGGAGCATTCGGTTGTGTTCTGGGACAACATGATGAAATATGGAGAAAGGAGCAAGCCATCTACTATCTCAGTAAGAAGTTCACCCCGTACGAGGCTCGGTATTCTCTATTAGAGCACACCTGTTGTGCTCTGACTTGGGTAGCTCAGAAATTGAGGCATTATTTCTGTGCCCACACTACTTATCTCATATCCAGGATGGACCCGCTGAAGTATATTTTCCAGAAGCCCATGCCCACTGGCAAGCTCGCCAAGTGGCAAATCTTGTTGAGTGAGTTCGACATTGTTTACGTGACTCAGAAAGCAGTCAAGGGTCAAGCCATAACAGATCACCTTGCCGAGAATCCCATTGAAGGAGAATACGAACCACTGAAAACGTATTTTCCTGACGAAGAAGTATATTTTGTAGGAGAAGATATTGCAGAATCCTATGATGGTTGGAGGTTGTTTTTCGACGGAGCCGAAATTTTCAAAGGAGTTGGCATAGGGGCAGTCCTAGTATCAGAAACTGGCCAGCACTACCCGGTATCCGCCAAGCTCAGGTTCCCTTGCACAAATAATATGGCCGAATACGAAGCCTGCATCCTGGGGCTCAAGATGGCTATTGACATGAACATTCAAGAGTTACTAGTGATCGGGGACTCAGACCTACTCATACATCAAGTTCAAGAAGAATGGGCCACCAAAAACTCTAAGATACTTCCCTACCTGCATCACATACAGGAGTTGAGGAAAAGATTCACAAAGATAGAATTTCAGCACGTCCCCAGGGTCCAGAACGAGTTCGCTGACGCATTAGCCACATTATCATCCATGATCCAGCATCCAGACACAAATTTCATTAATCCCATCCCAGTAAAGATTTATGATCAGCCAACTTATTATGCTCACGTTGAGGAAGAAGCAGACGGAAAACCATGGTTCCACGACATCAAGGAGTACTTGACAACAGGGGAATATCCAGAACTTGCCAACGCCACTCAAAAGCGCACGCTCCGGAGATTATCCAACAATTTCTTTCACAGTGGAGGAATCCTGTACAGGAGGACTCCCGATTTGGGTTTGCTAAGGTGTGTCGAAGCAAAAGAAGCATCCAGACTATTGGACGAAGTGCACGCAGGGACATGCGGGCTGCACATGAATGGTTTTGTCTTAGCAAAGAAGATACTCCGAGCAGGGTATTTTTGGATGACTATGGAAACAGACTGTATCCAGTACGTTCGCAAGTGCCATCGCTGTCAGATACATGCAGACATGATAAAGGTGCCTCCAAACGAGCTTACTGCAAAAAGCTCACCGTGGCCATTTGCCGCCTGGGGGATGGATGTCATTGGACCTATCGAGCCTGCCGCATCAAATGGGCACAGATTTATCCTGGTGGAAATCGATTATTTTACTAAATGGGTTGAGGCAACGTCATACAAAGCAGTGACTAAGAAAGTTGTGGCAGACTTCATCCGTGATCGTATTGTTTGCCGATTCGGGGTTCCAGAATCAATCATAACTTATAATGGTTCCAATCTCAACAACGACTTGATGAGAGTAATGTGTGAGGCATTCAAGATCAAACATAATAACTCTACAGCCTACAGGCCTCAGATGAATGGAGCCGTGGAGGCAGCCAACAAGAATATCAAGAAGATACTAAGGAAGATGGTCGAAAGTCACAAACAATGGCATGAGAAGTTATCATTTGCTTTACTGGGATATCGCACCACAG